>NC_139697.1:105067092-105124592 GCF_964188405.1 Protomyctophum parallelum | reverse complement strand
GAGAGAGAGCGATAGAGAGAGAGAGCGATAGAGAGAGAGCGATAGAGAGAGAGAGCGATAGAGAGCGATAGAGAGAGAGAGCGATAGAGAGAGAGCGATAGAGAGAGAGAGCGATAGAGAGAGAGAGCGATAGAGAGAGAGAGCGATAGAGAGAGAGAGCGATAGAGAGAGAGAGTGATAGAGAGAGAGAGCGATAGAGAGAGCGATAGAGAGAGCGATAGAGAGAGCGATAGAGAGAGAGAGCGATAGAGAGAGAGCGATAGAGAGAAAGCGATAGAGAGAGAGAGCGATAGAGAGAGAGAGCGATAGAGAGAGCGATAGAGAGCGATAGAGAGAGAGAGCGTTAGAGAGAGAGCGATAGAGAGAGAGAGCGATAGAGAGAGAGAGCGATAGAGAGAGAGCGATAGAGAGAGAGAGCGATAGAGAGAGAGAGCGATAGAGAGAGAGCGATAGAGAGAGAGAGCGATAGAGAGCGATAGAGAGCGATAGAGAGAGAGAGCGATAGAGAGAGAGAGTGATAGAGAGAGAGAGCGATAGAGAGCGATAGAGAGAGAGCGATAGAGAGCGATAGAGAGAGAGAGCGATAGAGAGCGATAGAGAGAGAGAGCGATAGAGAGCGATAGAGAGAGAGCGATAGAGAGCGATAGAGAGAGAGCGATAGAGAGAGAGCGATAGAGAGCGATAGAGAGAGAGAGAGAGAGAGAGAGAGATAGAGAGCGATAGAGAGCGATAGAGAGAGAGAGCGATAGAGAGCGATAGAGAGAGAGAGCGATAGAGAGAGAGCGATAGAGAGAGAGAGCGATAGAGAGCGATAGAGAGCGATAGAGAGAGAGAGCGATAGAGAGCGATAGAGAGAGAGAGCGATAGAGAGAGAGAGCGATAGAGAGCGATAGAGAGAGAGAGCGATAGAGAGAGAGAGAGAGCGATAGAGAGCGATAGAGAGAGAGAGCGATAGAGAGAGAGAGAGAGCGATAGAGAGCGATAGAGAGAGAGAGAGAGCGATAGAGAGCGATAGAGAGAGAGAGCGATAGAGAGAGAGAGCGATAGAGAGCGATAGAGAGAGAGAGCGATAGAGAGAGAGAGCGATAGAGAGAGAGAGAGCGATAGAGAGAAAGCGATAGAGAGAGAGAGCGATAGAGAGAGAGAGCGATAGAGAGAGAGAGCGATAGAGAGAGAGCGATAGAGAGAGAGAGCGATAGAGAGCGATAGAGAGAGAGCGATAGAGAGAGAGAGCGATAGAGAGAGAGCGATAGAGAGAGAGCGATAGAGAGAGAGAGCGATAGAGAGAGAGAGCGATAGAGAGAGAGCGATAGAGAGAGAGAGCGATAGAGAGAGAGAGCGATAGAGAGAGAGAGCGATAGAGAGAGAGAGCGATAGAGAGAGAGAGTGATAGAGAGAGAGAGCGATAGAGAGAGCGATAGAGAGAGCGATAGAGAGCGATAGAGAGAGAGCGATAGAGAGAGAGAGCGATAGAGAGAGAGAGCGATAGAGAGAGAGCGATAGAGAGAGAGAGCGATAGAGAGAGAGCGATAGAGAGAGAGCGATAGAGAGAGAGCGATAGAGAGAGAGAGCGATAGAGAGAGAGAGCGATAGAGAGAGAGCGATAGAGAGAGAGCGATAGAGAGAGAGAGCGATAGAGAGAGAGAGAGCGATAGAGAGCGATAGAGAGAGAGAGCGATAGAGAGAGAGCGATAGAGAGAGAGCGATAGAGAGAGAGAGAGAGAGCGATAGAGAGCGATAGAGAGCGATAGAGAGAGAGAGAGAGAGAGCGATAGAGAGCGATAGAGAGAGAGAGAGCGATATAGAGCGATAGAGAGAGAGAGCGATAGAGAGAGAGAGCGATAGAGAGCGATAGAGAGAGAGAGCGATAGAGAGAGAGAGCGATAGAGAGAGAGCGATAGAGAGAGAGAGCGATAGAGAGAGAGAGCGATAGAGAGAGAGAGCGATAGAGAGAGAGAGCGATAGAGAGCGATAGAGAGAGAGCGATAGAGAGAGAGAGCGATAGAGAGAGAGCGATAGAGAGAGAGAGCGATAGAGAGAGAGAGCGATAGAGAGAGAGAGCGATAGAGAGAGAGAGAGAGAGAGAGAGAGAGCGATAGAGAGCGATAGAGAGAGAGAGCGATAGAGAGCGATAGAGAGCGATAGAGAGAGAGAGCGATAGAGAGCGATAGAGAGAGAGCGATAGAGAGAGAGAGAGAGAGCGATAGAGAGCGATAGAGAGCGATAGAGAGAGAGAGCGATAGAGAGAGAGAGCGATAGAGAGAGAGAGCGATAGAGAGCGATAGAGAGCGATAGAGAGCGATAGAGAGAGAGAGCGATAGAGAGAGAGAGAGAGCGATAGAGAGAGAGAGAGAGCGATAGAGAGCGATAGAGAGAGAGAGCGATAGAGAGAGAGAGAGCGATAGAGAGCGATAGAGAGAGAGAGAGAGAGAGCGATAGAGAGCGATAGAGAGAGAGAGTGATAGAGAGAGAGAGCGATAGAGAGCGATAGAGAGAGAGAGCGATAGAGAGAGAGCGATAGAGAGAGAGAGCGATAGAGAGAGAGAGAGATAGAGAGAGAGAGCGATAGAGAGAGAGCGATAGAGAGAGAGAGCGATAGAGAGAGAGAGCGATAGAGAGAGAGCGATAGAGAGAGAGAGCGATAGAGAGAGAGAGCGATAGAGAGAGAGAGCGATAGAGAGCGATAGAGAGAGAGAGCGATAGAGAGAGAGAGCGATAGAGAGAGAGCGATAGAGAGAGAGAGCGATAGAGAGAGAGAGCGATAGAGAGAGAGAGCGATAGAGAGAGAGCGATAGAGAGAGAGAGCGATAGAGAGAGAGCGATATAGAGAGAGAGCGATAGAGAGAGAGAGCGATAGAGAGAGAGAGCGATAGAGAGAGAGCGATAGAGAGAGAGCGATAGAGAGAGAGAGCGATAGAGAGAGAGAGCGATAGAGAGCGATAGAGAGAGAGCGATAGAGAGAGAGAGCGATAGAGAGAGAGAGCGATAGAGAGAGAGAGCGATAGAGAGAGAGCGATAGAGAGAGAGCGATAGAGAGAGAGCGATAGAGAGCGATAGAGAGAGAGCGATAGAGAGAGAGCGAGAGAGAGCGATAGAGAGAGAGAGAGATAGAGAGAGAGAGCGATAGAGAGCGATAGAGAGAGAGCGATAGAGAGCGATAGAGAGAGTGCCATAGAGAGAGAGCGATAGAGAGAGAGCGATAGAGAGCGATAGAGAGAGAGCGATAGAGAGAGAGCGAGAGAGAGCGATAGAGAGAGAGAGCGATAGAGAGCGATAGAGAGCGATAGAGAGAGAGAGCGATAGAGAGCGATAGAGAGAGAGCGATAGAGAGCGATAGAGAGAGAGAGCGATAGAGAGAGAGAGCGATAGAGAGAGAGAGCGATAGAGAGAGAGAGCGATAGAGAGAGAGCGATAGAGAGAGAGAGCGATAGAGAGAGAGATCGATAGAGAGAGAGCGATAGAGAGAGAGAGCGATAGAGAGAGAGCGATAGAGAGAGAGCGATAGAGAGAGAGAGCGATAGAGAGAGAGCGATAGAGAGCGATAGAGAGAGAGCGATAGAGAGAGAGCGAGAGAGAGCGATAGAGAGAGAGCGATAGAGAGCGATAGAGAGCGATAGAGAGAGAGAGCGATAGAGAGCGATAGAGAGAGAGCGATAGAGAGCGATAGAGAGAGAGAGCGATAGAGAGAGAGAGCGATAGAGAGAGAGAGCGATAGAGAGAGAGCGATAGAGAGAGAGAGCGATAGAGAGAGAGAGCGATAGAGAGAGAGAGCGATAGAGAGAGAGCGATAGAGAGAGAGAGCGATAGAGAGAGAGAGCGATAGAGAGAGAGAGCGATAGAGAGAGAGAGCGATAGAGAGAGAGAGCGATAGAGAGAGAGAGCGATAGAGAGAGCGATAGAGAGCGATAGAGAGAGAGAGCGATAGAGAGAGAGCGATAGAGAGAGAGAGCGATAGAGAGAGAGAGCGATAGAGAGAGAGCGATAGAGAGAGAGCGATAGAGAGAGAGCGATAGAGAGAGAGCGATAGAGAGAGAGAGCGATAGAGAGAGAGAGCGATATAGCGCACACAGAGAACACAACAACACAACAACACAACAACAAGAACGCAGTCACACAGAGCAGAGCGCACACAGAGAACACAACAACACAACAACACAACAACACAACAACACAACAACACAACAACACAACAACACAACAACACAACAACGCAGTCACACAGAGCAGAGCGCACACAGAGAACACAACAACACAACAACACAACAACACAACAACACAACAACACAAAAACACAACAACACAACAACACAACAACACAACAACACAACAACGCAGTCACAAAGAGCAGAGCGCACACAGAGAACACAACAACACAACAACACAACAACACAACAACAACACAACAACACAACAACACGACAACGCAGTCACACAGAGCAGAGCGCACACAGAGAACACAACAACACAACAACACAACAACAACAACAACAACAACACAACAACACAACAACACAACAACAAAAACAACAACAACAACACAACAACGCAGTCACAAAGAGCAGAGCGCACACAGAGAACACAACAACACAACAACACAACAACACAACAACACAACAACACAACAACACAGTCACACAGAGCAGAGCGCACACAGAGAACACAACAACACAACAACACAACAACACAACAACACAACAACACATCAACACAACAACACAACAATGCAGTCACACAGAGCAGAGCGCACACAGAGAACACAACAACACAACAACACAACAACACAACAACACAACAATGCAGTCACACAGAGCAGAGCGCACACAGAGAACACAACAACACAACAACACAACAACACAACAACAACACAACAACACAACAACACAACAACACAACAACACAACAATGCAGTCACACAGAGCAGAGCGCACACAGAGAACACAACACCACAACAACACAACAACACAACAACACTACAATGCAGTCACACAGAGCAGAGCGCACACAGAGAACACAACACCACAACAACACAACAACACAACAACAACACAACAACACAACAATGCAGTCACACAGAGCAGAACGCACACAGAGAACACAACAACACAACAACACAACAACGCAGTCACACAGAGCAGAGCGCACACAGAGAACACAACAACACAACAACACAACAACACAACAACAACACAACAACACAACAACACAACAACACAACAACACAACAACAACACAACAACACAACAACACAACAATGCAGTCACACAGAGCAGAACGCACACAGAGAACACAACAACACAACAACACAACAACACAACAACAACACAACAACACAACAACACAACAACACAACAACACAACAACAACACAACAACACAACAACACAACAACACAACAATGCAGTCACACAGAGCAGAGCGCAAACAAAACAACACAACAACACAACAACACAACAACGCAGTCACACAGAGCAGAGCGCACACAGAGAACACAACAACACAACAACACAACAACACAACAACACAACAACAACACAACAACACAACAACACAACAATGCAGTCACACAGAGCAGAACGCACACAGAGAACACAACAACACAACAACACAACAACACAACAACACAACAACACAACAACACAACAACAACACAACAACACAACAACACAACAACACAACAATGCAGTCACACAGAGCAGAGCGCACACAAAACAACACAACAACACAACAACACAACAACACAACAACACAACAACGCAGTCACACAGAGCAGAGCGCACACAGAGAACACAACAACACAACAACACAACAACACAACAACACAACAACACAACAACACAACAACACAACAATGCAGTCACACAGAGCAGAGCGCACACAGAGAACACAACACCACAACAACACAACAACACAACAACACAACAACACAAAAACACAACAATGCAGTCACACAGAGCAGAACGCACACAGAGAACACAACAACACAACAACACAACAACACAACAACACAACAACACAACAACACAACAATGCAGTCACACAGAGCAGAGCGCACACAAAACAACACAACAACACAACAACACAACAACACAACAACGCAGTCACACAGAGCAGAGCGCACACAGAGAACACAACAACACAACAACACAACAACACAACAACACAACAACACAACAACACAACAATGCAGTCACACAGAGCAGAGCGCACACAGAGAACACAACAACACAACAACACAACAACACAACAACACAACACCACAACAACACAACAACAACACAACAACACAACAATGCAGTCACACAGAGCAGAGCGCAAACAAAACAACACAACAACACAACAACACAACAACGCAGTCACACAGAGCAGAGCGCACACAGAGAACACAACAACACAACAACACAACAACACAACAACACAACAACAACACAACAACACAACAACACAACAACGCAGTCACACAGAGCAGAGCGCACACAGAGAACACAACAACACAACAACACAACAACACAACAACACAACAACACAACAACACAACAACAACACAACAACACAACAACGCAGTCACACAGAGCAGAGCGCACACAGAGAACACAACAACACAACAACACAACAACACAACAACAACACAACAACACAACAACACAACAACAACACAACAACACAACAACAACACAACAACACAACAACACAACAACACAACAACGCAGTCACACAGAGCAGAGCGCACACAGAGAACACAACAACACAACAACACAACAACACAGTCACACAGAGCAGAGCGCACACAGAGAACACAACAACACAACAACACAACAACACAACAACAACACAACAACACAACAACACAACAACAACACAACAACACAACAACGCAGTCACACAGAGCAGAGCGCACACAGAGAACACAACACCGTGTCTCAACGTAGCTATAGGATACCATGCAGGCCAAATCACAGCAGTGGTGGAAAACTCAATTGTTTTATTTAAGTAAAAGTACCAATCCTGCAATTTAGAACCACCTCGTTACAAGTAAAAGTAGGGAATTGAAAATGTCCTGTATTGTCCTGTACTGTATTGTGTTCTTGTATGGACGTAGTGTTGGGTGCCTGCACATTATGCACACATGGCATCAACGCATGGTGTTGTGTGTCTTTCTTTTATCTGTACTGTATTGTGTTCTTGTATGGACGTAGTGTTGGGTGCCTGCCACATATGCACACATGGCATCAACGCATGGTGTTGTGTGCACACACAGGCACACTACACTCTGTCATTTTTTTAAGAGCCTGCCCAGGGACTACAGATGCAATTTAGCTTCGGCTAACTCTGGCCCATTTACATTGAGGTGAAAACTTAACTGGTGTCAAAACGTTATCGACCCAGTGTCCAAAGACAGATGTTCACAACTGCAGCAGTACAACATATTAAGCAGAGTTCCACAGAGAGTATCGCTATAAAGTAATACAAAAAGTGAAAAGGACAGGTGAATGCACAAACGTGCACAGCACAGCACAGCACAGCACATGATGACACTGGTAGGCAGAGAGAGAGGGAGAGAGAGAGAGAGAGAGAGAGAGAGAGAGAGACCATTCCAACATGAAGTGAACCTACCTGGTAGCCGACGGTTTTGGAGCGGCACCATTCCAACAGCATCTGTTTGATCCCGCTGGCGCTGGAAACCCCGAAGCTCTGCGAGCGCGTCAGTTTGGGCTTCTGGCCCGGCTGGGTTTTGGGCCTGTTGTTGGAAGACAAACGCAACGACCGATGAAACCCTTGGGAGAACCAGCTCCTGTTTCCAGCAGTGTGTGTGTGTGTGTGTAAAACACACACACTAGCAGTGGCGTGCACAGATAGACACTAGGGGGTCCCTGCCCTAATTTGTAGTGTGTGGACCATGCGGTGACACTGATCAATTCTTGATAAAAAATGCTTCTACTATATTATTTAGGCCCCCACAATCTATAAAGCTATGTTTCTATGTCAGTGGTTCTTCGATAAAAAAAATAGCATATCTACAAGCTCATAGCGCTATGAGCTTGTAGATCTTGCTATTTTTCAATAGCTAAAGCATACCATAATGCTGCTAACACCAAAATGGGTTCCCGCCCCAAAATGGGTTAAGGCAACCAGCCGGTTCCACGCGCTGCACAAGGTGCCCTTTTTTTTCACTTGAGCACCTGCCCCTCTAAATGTCTGTGCACGCCACTGCACAATAGTGACACACAATGTCATTCACAGCGAAACATTGCTCTCAAAAATGTTTTTGAAAACATTTTAGCGATAAATAGACGACGCAGTAAAACCCGAAAACGGATTCTATTTGATCAACTCACTTCCTTGTTTTTTCTGACAGTGCTGCCTCCAGCTCTGCAGCTGGGCAGACGCAGCCGGCGCGACACGTCTTATGGAATACTCGTTTTGTTGTGTTTTGGGTCAATTTATTGATTTTTGGTTAGGTAGCCATGTAATAATTAAGCGGGACAATATCTGGCTAGGTGGTCGTTGTCGGGACATAATTCACCGACAGGGAGTTTAACCTCTCCAACTCCCGACAATGAACGTCACCACCTAAGATCACCAGATACTAACCTTTTTTTTTTTTTTAATACTGTTATTAGGCATTTTTTGTATGACATCAGAATATTATCGACAATGATAATGAGTAGTTCAGTTAAATAAAATGAAAAAAAAAAACAGGTAATGTAAATGTTCCACATACAATACATAATAAAAAAGACATAAATGTGATAAACATGAAAAAACTAAAAACAGTTAAAAATGAATTAACAGACAAACAAAACAGACAACAGGACAGACACTCTTGCTCTCAAACTTTCCCAACATGTTGTTGTAAATTAAGTGAATTACAGACATTCTTTTTTTAAATTATGAAAAATAAAAATAAAGAAAAGACACTCAGTTCCTTTTTTTTTACTTTCCAATTTTCTATTGTGCTATCTATTGTGTAAGAGGGGTTAGCGTAACCTGACGCTGCCAGATCCAAGAAGCTTGCTACACAAATTTGTTTCACAGCTTATTGGGATCTGGGATCGCGGAAGCAAATTCGATGACGGGGCTGTTCCTTTTTTTCAAGATACTTGGTAGATGATTGGATGGGACCGTCTGTCTATCACCGTGTGGGCGTGCAAACACAACCAATCATATTGACGTGTCTATATAGCTTCACATCCGGTTTCGCACATATCCCGCCCTTAGCTCACGCTGATTGGTCCGGTACGGAACGGATTTTTGTCAGCTCAACTCCCTGAGTGATCCCAGATGAGTGCTGTGTTGGGGAACATGGTTACCCAATACCGCCCTCATCTGGCAGCGTCGGGTTAGGGTTAGCGTGCACCTATTGAAATATTCAATGAAGGGTTGCCATGTCTGGTAGAATCTATCTTCACTCCCTTACTAACCATTCTTAACCCTTCCCCCTAACCCTATAGGGCTGTCACGATTACGAATTTAAGTTGACGATTACTTACAGTCCAACCTCTGTGTTTCTCTCAAACAGAGACCGTCGGGCCTGGGTTCCGTTGGCGCGGGGCAGAGTCTGGGACTTCCCTCCTACGTCCAGAATGTCAGCCTTGTTCAGCTTTCTGTTGACATGTGGGCACAGTAAGGTCAATGTTCAGCTTTCTGTTGACATGTGGGCACAATTAAGTCAATGTCCAGCTTTCTGTTGACATGTGGGCACAATTAAGTCAATGTTCAGCTTTCTGTTGACATGTGGGCACAATTAGGTCAATGTCCAGCTTTCTGTTGACATGTGGGCACAGTTAGGTCAATGTTCAGCTTTCTGTTGACATGTGGGCACAATTAAGTCAATGTTCAGCTTTCTGTTGACATGTGGGCACAATTAAGTCAATGTTCAGCTTTCTGTTGACATGTGGGCACAGTTAGGTCAATGTTCAGCTTTCTGTTGACATGTGGGCACAATTAGGTCAATGTTCAGCTTTCTGTTGACATGTGGGCACAATTAAGTCAATGTTCAGCTTTCTGTTGACATGTGGGCACAATTAAGTCAATGTTCAGCTTTCTGTTGACATGTGGGCACAATTAAGTCAATGTTCATCTTTCTGTTGACATGTGGGCACAATTAAGTCAATGTCCAGCTTTCTGTTGACATGTGGGCACAATTAAGTCAATGTCCAGCTTTCTGTTGACATGTGGGCACAATTAAGTCAATGTCCAGCTTTCTGTTGACATGTGGGCACAATTAGGTCAATGTTCAGCTTTCTGTTGACATGTGGGCACAGTAAGGTCAATGTTCAGCTTTCTGTTGACATGTGGGCACAATTAAGTCAATGTTCAGCTTTCTGTTGACATGTGTGGGCACAGTTAAGTCAATGTTCAGCTTTCTGTTGACATGTGGGCACAATTAAGTCAATGCCAACAACAGTTATGACGCATGTGTGATGCCCGGGGTTCAAACTCAGGTCTCCCGTGTGAAAGTCCAACCTCTTAACCACTAGACCAAAAGGGATATCCTTATTTGGACTGGGGGAGATATTAGACTTTTGAGGCCATCAGACTGAGGCTAAAAACTCCTTGGGCTAAAAACGGCCAGAGCCCCGTCATCACAAATCTGATGAGGTCAGCACATTTTGGGGACATTTGGGCAAGTGGCTATAATGTAGGATTCATGATGATGTAATGCATCTTACTGTAGGATTGATGATGTAATGCATCTTACTGTAGGATTGATGATGTAATGCATCTTACTGTAGGATTGATGATGTAATGCATCTTACTGTAGGATTGATGATGTAATGCATCTTACTGTAGGATTCATGATGTAATGCATCTTACTGTAGGATTGATGATGTAATGCATCTTACTTGTCAAAGCTGGGGGAGAAAGATGTCTTCACCGGCGTCTTAGAGGGGAGTAGATTCATGTCTGCAGAGAAATGTAAATACAGGGAGAGAGAGAGAGAGAGAGAGAGAGAGAGAGAGAGAGAGAGAGAGAAAGAGAGAGAGAGAGAAAGAGAGAGAGAGAGAAAGAGAGAGAGAGAGAGAGAGAGAGAGAGAGAGAGAGAGAGAGAGAGAGAGAGAGAGAGAGAGAGAGAGAGAGTCAACACTAAAACTATGACGACAATGTGCATCGACAGAGCCTTAGATATAGACAGAGTTACGCAAACTGCGTTCTCTTCATGGGGCTTCAGTCCAATGGCGGCTCTCCTACATAGACTTCTATTGGTCACTTCATGGGGCTTCAGTCCAATGGCGGCTCTCCTACATAGACTTCTATTGGTCACTTCATGGGGCTTCAGTCCAATGGAGGCTCTCCTACATAGACTTCTATTGGTCACTTCATGGGGCTTCAGTCCAATGGAGGCTCTCCTACATAGACTTCTATTGAGAATGGGGACAACCAACTGGGACAAGTCCTGGACCGGAAGTAGGCAGAAATGCATTGGCAACGGCCCAGCTTTAATGATCTTAAATGCCTTTATTTTAGATTGTTTTGTAGTAATAGTACAACATAAACATTACAGAGACTTTAGTTGTTACTGTACAATACTTTAAAACAGTTGTCATGTTGCACAACATGCTGTAAAATAGCCCTCGTTGAAAACAATGCATTTCCAACTCCAGCTTGTCTCAGTTCAGGCTGCATGAACAGCGCTCGGTTTCTGCCCCCTCAATGTCCTAACTCTTCTATTAGATGGCTCTGGGTTTCTGCCCCCTCAATGTCCTAACTCTTCTATTAGATGGCTCTGGGTTTCTGCCCCCTCAATGTCCTAACTCTTCTATTAGATGGCTCTGGGTTTCTGCCCCTCAATGTCCTAACTCTTCTATTAGATGGCTCTGGGTTTCTGCCCCCTCAATGTCCTAACTCTTCTATTAGATGGCTCTGGGTTTCTGCCCCCTCAATGTCCTAACTCTTCTATTAGATGGCTCTGGGTTTCTGCCCCCTCAATGTCCTAACTCTTCTATTAGATGGCTCTGGGTTTCTGCCCCCTCAATGTCCTAACTCTTCTATTAGATGGCTCTGGGTTTCTGCCCCCTCAATGTCCTAACTCTTCTATTAGATGGCTCTGGGTTTCTGCCCCCTCAATGTCCTAACTCTTCTATTAGACGGCTCTGGGTTTCTGCCCCCTCAATGTCCTAACTCTTCTATTAGAGGGCTCTGGGTTTCTGCCCCCTCAATGTCCTAACTCTTCTATTAGATGGCTCTGGGTTTCTGCCCCCTCAATGTCCTAACTCTTCTATTAGATGGCTCTGGGTTTCTGCCCCCTCAATGTCCTAACTCTTCTATTAGATGGCTCTGGGTTTCTGCCCCCTCAATTGTCCTAACTCTTCTATTAGATGGCTCTGGGTTTCTGCCCCCTCAATGTCCTAACTCTTCTATTAGATGGCTCTGGGTTTCTGCCCCCTCAATGTCCTAACTCTTCTATTAGATGGCTCTGGGTTTCTGCCCCCTCAATGTCCTAACTCTTCTATTAGCCCATTCTGAACGGGAACCGATTTTGGTGTTAGCATCATGTTATGCTTTAGCTATTGAAAAATAGCAGATCTACAAGCTCATAGCGCGCTACGAGCTTGTAGGTCTGCTATTTTTGAAAAATCGAAGAACGACTGACATTTTTAGAATCTGATCTCAGGTCAGAATGGGTTCATCAGACCAGTGTGTTGTCCAGTGGAAACCTCGTATGAATCTGATCTCAGGTCAGAATGGGTTAGGGCCCAGGCCGTAGCGTAACGGTCTGGGCACCGGACTGGTAATCCAGTCGCAGTGTGCCGCGGGTTCGACTCCCGGACCCGACACGGCCTTTACTGCATGTCATCCCCCCATCTCTCTCCCGTTTCCTGTCAGCCTACTGTCTGTCCCTTCAAAAATCAATAAAAGGCGTAAGCCGCAAAAAAATATCTTAAAAAAAATAAATAAAAAAAAGAATGGGTTAGATGGCTCTGCTGTAGACGAGCCCATGGGATTCAACCAGGCGCATGTTGAACAACTTATAGATTTTGAACTGCATTTTTCTCTATTTTATGCATGAGCCCCTCAGTGACTCGGTCGATCGTTCAACTTTGACTAGCGTTTCTTACCCGAGGCCTGAGGGAAGCTGATGCTCCTCTTCAGTCTGGGGCTGGGGGACGACGCTACAGAGACCACAAAACACACACACACACACACACACACACACACACACACACACACACACACACACACACACACACACACACACACACACACACACCACACACACACACACACACACACACACACACACACACACACACAGTCAGTGTGGGGCTGGGAGACGACGCTACAGAGACCACAAAACACACGCAAACACATGGTCAGCAGCAGCTCAACACTATACACAAAATCACACAGACGGTCAGCAACAGCTCAGCCTATAAGGGCCGATTCATACTCGCTGTAGTGCCGAAATGATTTTGGCTCGTCAGAAATATCCAGTAGCACCGAAGAGCCAACTTTAGGACGGTACCCCCCCCCCCCCCCTTTAGGACGGTACCCCCCCACCCCCCCGAACCCGAAATGTTGTCACATTGTAGGCTCTTCTACAGAGACGAACCGACTTTTATTCGGCTCTAAAATAGGAGTATGGATCGCGCCTAACCCTAACACTGTACACAAACACACACACACACACACACACACACACACACACACACACACACACACGGTCAACAGCAGCTGTAACCTAACACTATACACAAAACGAGATGTTTAATACCTCTAAAATAAAATAAATAAATACAAAATGAGACCATTACTGTGTCAAAAGTAGTCAAACTATACTATTAAAAATTAAATGCAAAGAAATATGAACAGGGCAACAACTGTGAAAATAGACGATAAACTTCTCGTCTTGTAGATCGGCTGTTTTCAAATGTAACGCCTCGACTGCTACAATTACAATTACAATCCAAATATGATTTTTTGGGGGGGTCCCCAGTTCAAACATGATTACTTTTTGGGGGGGTCCCCAGTTCAAACATGATTATTTTTTGGGGGGGTCCCCAGTTCAAACATGATTATTTTTGGGGGGGGTCCCCAGTTCAAACATGATTATTTTTCTGGGGGGGTCCCCACTTCAAACATGATTATTTTTCTGGGGGGGGTCCCCAGTTCAAACATGATTATTTTTTGGGGGGGTCCCCAGTTCAAACATGATTATTTTTTGGGGGGGTCCCCAGTTCAAACATGATTATTTTTCTGGGGGGGGTCCCCAGTTCAAACATGATTATTTTTTTGGGGGGGTCCCCAGTTCAAACATGATTATTTTTTGGGGGGGTCCCCAGTTCAAACATGATTATTTTTTGGGGGGGTCCCCAGTTCAAACATGATTATTTTTTTGGGGGGGGGTCCCCAGTTCAAACATGATTATTTTTCTGGGGGGGTCCCCACTTCAAACATGATTATTTTTCTGGGGGGGGGTCCCCAGTTCAAACATGATTATTTTTTGGGGGGGTCCCCAGTTCAAACATGATTATTTTTTGGGGGGGTCCCCAGTTCAAACATGATTATTTTTCTGGGGGGGGTCCCCAGTTCAAACATGATTATTTTTTTGGGGGGGTCCCCAGTTCAAACATGATTATTTTTTGGGGGGGTCCCCAGTTCAAACATGATTATTTTTTGGGGGGGTCCCCAGTTCAAACATGATTATTTTTTGGGGGGGGGGTCCCCAGTTCAAACATGATTATTTTTTGGGGGTCCCCCACACACTCACAACAGATTATAGTATATAGTCATAGCACGCCATAGTACATATGTATAGCATAGTAGTAAATATGTATAGTTTATATGTATAGTTTCATTATATAGATATTCCACTGTTACGTTCTTAGCTTACGCATGTTTCATGATAGATGCTTTTATGTGATGTATTCCCATGCTTTTGTTCTTGCTTAATGTAAATCGCTCTGGATTAAGAGCGTCTGCTAAATGCCTACATTGTAAATTGTATAGTTGGATTAATTTATACCTGATTTAAACGGGTACTCCCCAGGTTTGACAGGAGGGGCCTGCTGTGATGCCATGTGACCACCGGGGGAAGGGGGAGGGGCCTGCTGTGATGCCATGTGACCACCGGGGGAAGGGGGAGGGGCCTGCTGTGATGTCGTGTGACCACCGGGGGATGGGGGAGGGGCCTGCTGTGATGTCATGTGACCACCGGGGGAAGGGGGAGGGCCCTGCTGTGACACCTTGTGTGCCAGGGAGGGAGACAGAGCTGGCATGAGGCCACCAGCAGGGGGCGCTGTGGTGCTGGGTCTGGTCATGGCAGTGAGAGGCAGAGCTGGCATGAGGCCACCAGCAGGGGGCGCTGTGGTGCTGGGTCTGGTCATGGCAGTGAGAGGCAGATAGGGCATAGAGTCACTCTGATCTGAAATGGAAAAAACAATTAAAAAAAAAAGTACTCAAATTAATGTTTTACTTAAAGCAACATTTTACGACATTAAATACTGGTTCATTTTTGGAACCAGAACCTTCAAGATCTCTTCCAGATCCGTCAACAAGGCCTGCCATATGTCAACAACGTCAACAACGTCAACAAGGCCTGCCATATGTCAACAACGTCAACAAGGCCTGCCATATGTCAACAACGTCAACAACGTCAACAAGGCCTGCCATATGTCAACAACGTCAACAACGTCAACAAGGCCTGCCATATGTCAACAACGTCAACAAGGCCTGCCATATGTCAACAACGTCAACAACGTCAACAAGGCCTGCCATATGTCAACAACGTCAACAAGGCCTGCCATATGTCAGCAACGTCAACAAGGCCTGCCGTATGTCAACAACATCAACAACGTCAACCACGTCAACAAGGCCTGCCATATGTCAACAACGTCAATAACGTCAACACCGTCAACAAGGCCTGCCATATGTCAGCAACGTCAACAACGTCAACAAGGCCTGCCATATGTCAACAACGTCAACAACGTCAACAAGGCCTGCCGTATGTCAACAACGTCAACAACGTCAACAAGGCCTGCCGTATGTCAACAACGTCAATAACGTCAACAAGGCCTGCCGTATGTCAACAACGTCAACAACGTCAATAACGTCAACAAGGTCTGCCGTATGTCAACAACGTCAATAACGTCAACAAGGCCTGCCGTATGTCAACAACGTCAACAACGTCAACAAGGCCTGCCGTATGTCAGCAACGTCAACAACGGCAACAACGTCAACAAGGCCTGCCGTAGCACTGGGAAAATCACACCCGTGTGAAGTGAGGGGCGTTCTTATCATCTTCCAACATCGAGGAGGGAATTCGGTATAGCTTCATTATTAATCTGACTCTAATATATTAAAGTCCAACTCATGTTGCTGTGATTAGGTGATGTAATGGTTATGTACAACAAACGGTGTCAAAACAAACATTAAATTCCAAAAAGCTTTGGGCTTATAGTACCCGTTATCAATAACCTTTGGGCTTATCGAGTACCTGTTATCAATAAGCTTTAGCTTTAATATTATTTTATTGGTAAAAAGGTCAATTACCTTCCGTCTGTTAGAAAAGTACTGTATTTGAAGGCCCTAGTAAAAGATACTAGTTCTGCTCAGAATGTATCGTCTCTCATCTTTCCACAAAATAATATAAAATAAGATAAGAACCCGATAAGCTCGATAAGGTGCTCGTTATCAAAAAAACTCACACCTGTGTGAAGTGAGGGGCGCTAATATATTAAAGTCTAACTCATGTTGATCAGGTGATGTAATGGTGATATAAAACAAACGGTGCAAACACAAACATTAAACGCCGTTAACAATAAAGAGACGATATGACGTAAATGGCACATTATGACGTAACTTTGTCCATGGCGTTAACAAAACAAACATTGAACTAAAGACAAACATCAAACCCGTGTATAGGAGGGGCTAAAAAATAATAACAATAACAAACTCCATCCCTATAGTTACAACCCATGTTTAGACCGACGTCTTAATAGCCGACCGTTGCTCAGTGGCTTTGCTCTCTGGTAGTTATTAGTTATTAGTCATTAGCCGTCTCTGTCGTGAACGGATGATAACGGGATGTGATTTATTGTGGCGCATGCCCTGCGCCTCTGCTCCGGAGACCTTGGATGCAGTTTATATCACTGCGCTCTGCGCGTTTATGACCAGTTTATATCACTGCGCTCTGTGTGTTTATGACCAGTTTATATCACTGCGCTCTGTGTGTTTATGACCAGTTTATATCACTGCGCTCTGTGTGTTTATGACCAGTTTATATCACTGCGCTCTGTGTGTTTATGACCAGTTTATATCACTGCGCTCTATGTGTTTATGACCAGTTTATATCACTGCGCTCTGCGTGTTTATGACCAGTTTATATCACTGCGCTCTGTGTGTTTATGACCAGTTTATATCACTGCGCTCTGTGTGTTTATGACCAGTTTATATCACTGCGCTCTGCGCGTTTATGACCAGTTTATATCACTGCGCTCTGTGTGTTTATGACCAGTTTATATCACTGCGCTCTGCACGTTTATGACCAGTTTATATCACTGCGCTCTGTGTGTTTATGACCAGTTTATATCACTGCGCTCTGCACGTTTATGACCAGTTTATATCACTGCGCTCTGCACGTTTATGACCAGTTTATATCACTGCGCTCTGCACGTTTATGACCAGTTTATATCACTGCGCTCTGCACGTTTATGACCAGTTTATATCACTGCGCTCTGTGTGTTTATGACCAGTTTATATCACTGCGCTCTGCACGTTTATGACCAGTTTATATCACTGCGCTCTGCACGTTTATGACCAGTTTATATCACTGCACTCTGTGTGTTTATGACCAGTTTATATCACTGCGCTCTGCACGTTTATGACCAGTTTATATCACTGCGCTCTGTGTGTTTATGACCAGTTTATATCACTGCGCTCTGTGTGTTTATGACCAGTTTATATCACTGCGCTCTGCGCGTTTATGACCAGTTTATATCACTGCGCTCTGTGTGTTTATGACCAGTTTATATCACTGCGCTCTGCACGTTTATGACCAGTTTATATCACTGCGCTCTGTGTGTTTATGACCAGTTTATATCACTGCGCTCTGCACGTTTATGACCAGTTTATATCACTGCGCTCTGCACGTTTATGACCAGTTTATATCACTGCGCTCTGTGTGTTTATGACCAGTTTATATCACTGCGCTCTGCACGTTTATGACCAGTTTATATCACTGCGCTCTGCACGTTTATGACCAGTTTATATCACTGCGCTCTGCGCGTTTATGACCAGTTTATATCACTGCGCTCTGCACGTTTATGACCAGTTTATATCACTGCGCTCTGTGTGTTTATGACCAGTTTATATCACTGCACTCTGTGTGTTTATGACCAGTTTATATCACTGCGCTCTGCGTGTTTATGACCAGTTTATATCACTGCGCTCTGTGTGTTTATGACCAGTTTATATCACTGCGCTCTGCGCGTTTATGACCAGTTTATATCACTGCGCTCTGTGTGTTTATGACCAGTTTATATCACTGCGCTCTGCGCGTTTATGACCAGTTTATATCACTGCGCTCTGCGCGTTTATGACCAGTTTATATCACTGCGCTCTGCACGTTTATGACCAGTTTATATCACTGCGCTCTGCACGTTTATGACCAGTTTATATCACTGCGCTCTGCACGTTTATGACCAGTTTATATCACTGCGCTCTGTGTGTTTATGACCAGTTTATATCACTGCGCTCTGTGTGTTTATGACCAGTTTATATCACTGCGCTCTGCACGTTTATGACCAGTTTATATCACTGCGCTCTGTGTGTTTATGACCAGTTTATATCACTGCGCTCTGTGTGTTTATGACCAGTTTATATCACTGCGCTCTGTGTGTTTATGACCAGTTTATATCACTGCGCTCTGCACGTTTATGACCAGTTTATATCACTGCGCTCTGCACGTTTATGACCAGTTTATATCACTGCGCTCTGCACGTTTATGACCAGTTTATATCACTGCGCTCTGTGTGTTTATGACCAGTTTATATCACTGCGCTCTGTGTGTTTATGACCAGTTTATATCACTGCGCTCTGCACGTTTATGACCAGTTTATATCACTGCGCTCTGTGTGTTTATGACCAGTTTATATCACTGCGCTCTGTGTGTTTATGACCAGTTTATATCACTGCGCTCTGTGTGTTTATGACCAGTTTATATCACTGCGCTCTGTGTGTTTATGACCAGTTTATATCACTGCACTCTGTGTGTTTATGACCAGTTTATATCACTGCACTCTGTGTGTTTATGACAAGTTTATATCACTGCGCTCTGCATGTTTATGACCAGTTTATATCACTGCGCTCTGTGTGTTTATGACCAGTTTATATCACTGCGCTCTGCGCGTTTATGACCAGTTTATATCACTGCGCTCTGCACGTTTATGACCAGTTTATATCACTGCACTCTGTGTGTTTATGACAAGTTTATATCACTGCGCTCTGCATGTTTATGACCAGTTTATATCACTGCGCTCTGTGTGTTTATGACCAGTTTATATCACTGCGCTCTGTGTGTTTATGACCAGTTTATATCACTGCGCTCTGTGTGTTTATGACCAGTTTATATCACTGCGCTCTGTGTGTTTATGACCAGTTTATATCACTGCGCTCTGTGTGTTTATGACCAGTTTATATCACTGCGCTCTGTGTGTTTATGACCAGTTTATATCACTGCGCTCTGTGTGTTTATGACCAGTTTATATCACTGCGCTCTGTGTGTTTATGACCAGTTTATATCACTGCGCTCTGCACGTTTATGACCAGTTTCTATCACTGCGCTCTGTGTGTTTATGACCAGTTTATATCACTGCGCTCTGTGTGTTTATGACCAGTTTATATCACTGCGCTCTGTGTGTTTATGACCAGTTTATATCACTGCGCTCTGCGCGTTTATGACCAGTTTATATCACTGCGCTCTGTGTGTTTATGACCAGTTTATATCACTGCGCTCTGCACGTTTATGACCAGTTTATATCACTGCGCTCTGCACGTTTATGACCAGTTTATATCACTGCGCTCTGTGTGTTTATGACCAGTTTATATCACTGCGCTCTGCACGTTTATGACCAGTTTATATCACTGCGCTCTGTGTGTTTATGACCAGTTTATATCACTGCGCTCTGCACGTTTATGACCAGTTTATATCACTGCGCTCTGCGTGTTTATGAACAGTTTATATCACTGCGCTCTGTGTGTTTATGACCAGTTTATATCACTGCGCTCTGTGTGTTTATGACCAGTTTATATCACTGCGCTCTGTGTGTTTATGACCAGTTTATATCACTGCGCTCTGCGCGTTTATGACCAGTTTATATCACTGCGCTCTGTGTGTTTATGACCAGTTTATATCACTGCGCTCTGTGTGTTTATGACCAGTTTATATCACTGCGCTCTGTGTGTTTATGACCAGTTTATATCACTGCGCTCTGTGTGTTTATGACCAGTTTATATCACTGCGCTCTGTGTGTTTATGACCAGTTTATATCACTGCGCTCTGTGTGTTTATGACCAGTTTATATCACTGCGCTCTGTGTGTTTATGACCAGTTTATATTACTGCGCTCTGCGCGTTTATGACCAGTTTATATCACTGCGCTCTGTGTGTTTATGACCAGTTTATATCACTGCGCTCTGCGCGTTTATGACCAGTTTATATCACTGCGCTCTGTGTGTTTATGACCAGTTTATATCACTGCGCTCTGCGCGTTTATGACCAGTTTATATCACTGCTCTCTGCACGTTTATGACCAGTTTATATCACTGCGCTCTGCACGTTTATGACCAGTTTATATCACTGCGCTCTGCACGTTTATGACCAGTTTATATCACTGCGCTCTGCACGTTTATGACCAGTTTATATCACTGCGCTCTGCACGTTTATGACCAGTTTATATCACTGCGCTCTGCACGTTTATGACCAGTTTATATCACTGCGCTCTGCACGTTTATGACCAGTTTATATCACTGCGCTCTGCACGTTTATGACCAGTTTATATCACTGCGCTCTGCGCGTTTATGACCAGTTTATATCACTGCGCTCTGCACGTTTATGACCAGTTTATATCACTGCGCTCTGCATGTTTATGACCAGTTTATATCACTGCGCTCTGCGTGTTTATGACCAGTTTATATCACTGCGCTCTGCACGTTTATGATCAGTTTATATCACTGCGCTCTGTGTGTTTATGACCAGTTTATATCACTGCGCTCTGCACGTTTATGACCAGTTTATATCACTGCGCTCTGCGTGTTTATGACCAGTTTATATCACTGCGCTCTGTGTGTTTATGACCAGTTTATATCACTGCGCTCTGCGTGTTTATGACCAGTTTATATCACTGCGCTCTGTGTGTTTATGACCAGTTTATATCACTGCGCTCTGCACGTTTATGACCAGTTTATATCACTGCGCTCTGCACGTTTATGACCAGTTTATATCACTGCGCTCTGCACGTTTATGACCAGTTTATATCACTGCGCTCTGCACGTTTATGACCAGTTTATATCACTGCGCTCTGCACGTTTATGACCAGTTTATATCACTGCGCTCTGCACGTTTATGACCAGTTTATATCACTGCGCTCTGCACGTTTATGACCAGTTTATATCACTGCGCTCTGTGTGTTTATGACCAGTTTATATCACTGCGCTCTGCACGTTTATGACCAGTTTATATCACTGCGCTCTGCACGTTTATGACCAGTTTATATCACTGCGCTCTGCACGTTTATGACCAGTTTATATCACTGCGCTCTGCACGTTTATGACCAGTTTATATCACTGCGCTCTGCACGTTTATGACCAGTTTATATCACTGCGCTCTGCACGTTTATGACCAGTTTATATCACTGCGCTCTGCACGTTTATGACCAGTTTATATCACTGCGCTCTGCACGTTTATGACCAGTTTATATCACTGCGCTCTGCGCGTTTATGACCAGTTTATATCACTGCGCTCTGCACGTTTATGACCAGTTTATATCACTGCGCTCTGCATGTTTATGACCAGTTTATATCACTGCGCTCTGCACGTTTATGACCAGTTTATATCACTGCGCTCTGCGCGTTTATGACCAGTTTATATCACTGCGCTCTGTGTGTTTATGACCAGTTTATATCACTGCGCTCTGCACGTTTATGACCAGTTTATATCACTGCGCTCTGCACGTTTATGACCAGTTTATATCACTGCGCTCTGCGCGTTTATGACCAGTTTATATCACTGCGCTCTGTGTGTTTATGACCAGTTTATATCACTGCGCTCTGTGTGTTTATGACCAGTTTATATCACTGCGCTCTGCGCGTTTATGACCAGTTTATATCACTGCGCTCTGTGTGTTTATGACCAGTTTATATCACTGCGCTCTGTGTGTTTATGACCAGTTTATATCACTGCGCTCTGCACGTTTATGACCAGTTTATATCACTGCGCTCTGTGTGTTTATGACCAGTTTATATCACTGCGCTCTGCACGTTTATGACCAGTTTATATCACTGCGCTCTGTGTGTTTATGACCAGTTTATATCACTGCGCTCTGCACGTTTATGACCAGTTTATATCACTGCGCTCTGCACGTTTATGACCAGTTTATATCACTGCGCTCTGCATGTTTATGACCAGTTTATATCACTGCGCTCTGTGTGTTTATGACCAGTTTATATCACTGCGCTCTGTGTGTTTATGACCAGTTTATATCACTGCGCTCTGTGTGTTTATGACCAGTTTATATCACTGCGCTCTGTGTGTTTATGACCAGTTTATATCACTGCGCTCTGCACGTTTATGACCAGTTTCTATCACTGCGCTCTGCACGTTTATGACCAGTTTATATCACTGCGCTCTGTGTGTTTATGACCAGTTTATATCACTGCGCTCTGTGTGTTTATGACCAGTTTATATCACTGCGCTCTGTGTGTTTATGACCAGTTTATATCACTGCACTCTGTGTGTTTATGACAAGTTTATATCACTGCGCTCTGCATGTTTATGACCAGTTTATATCACTGCGCTCTGTGTGTTTATGACCAGTTTATATCACTGCGCTCTGTGTGTTTATGACCAGTTTATATCACTGCGCTCTGTGTGTTTATGACCAGTTTATATCACTGCGCTCTGTGTGTTTATGACCAGTTTATATCACTGCGCTCTGCACGTTTATGACCAGTTTATATCACTGCGCTCTGCACGTTTATGACCAGTTTATATCACTGCGCTCTGTGTGTTTATGACCAGTTTATATCACTGCGCTCTGTGTGTTTATGACCAGTTTATATCACTGCGCTCTGTGTGTTTATGACCAGTTTATATCACTGCGCTCTGTGTGTTTATGACCAGTTTATATCACTGCGCTCTGTGTGTTTATGACCAGTTTATATCACTGCGCTCTGCGCGTTTATGACCAGTTTATATCACTGCGCTCTGTGTGTTTATGACCAGTTTATATCACTGCGCTCTGCGTGTTTATGACCAGTTTATATCACTGCGCTCTGCACGTTTATGACCAGTTTATATCACTGCGCTCTGCACGTTTATGACCAGTTTATATCACTGCGCTCTGCACGTTTATGACCAGTTTATATCACTGCGCTCTGCGCGTTTATGACCAGTTTATATCACTGCGCTCTGCACGTTTATGACCAGTTTATATCACTGCGCTCTGCACGTTTATGACCAGTTTATATCACTGCGCTCTGCGCGTTTATGACCAGTTTATATCACTGCACTCTGTGTGTTTATGACCAGTTTATATCACTGCGCTCTGCACGTTTATGACCAGTTTATATCACTGCGCTCTGTGTGTTTATGACCAGTTTATATCACTGCGCTCTGTGTGTTTATGACCAGTTTATATCACTGCGCTCTGCACGTTTATGATCAGTTTATATCACTGCGCTCTGTGTGTTTATGACCAGTTTATATCACTGCGCTCTGCACGTTTATGACCAGTTTATATCACTGTGCTCTGTGTGTTTATGACCAGTTTATATCACTGCGCTCTGCACGTTTATGACCAGTTTATATCACTGCGCTCTGCACGTTTATGACCAGTTTATATCACTGCGCTCTGTGTGTTTATGACCAGTTTATATCACTGCGCTCTGCGCGTTTATGACCAGTTTATATCACTGCGCTCTGTGTGTTTATGACCAGTTTATATCACTGCGCTCTGTGTGTTTATGACCAGTTTATATCACTGCGCTCTGCACGTTTATGACCAGTTTATATCACTGCGCTCTGCACGTTTATGACCAGTTTATATCACTGCGCTCTGCACGTTTATGACCAGTTTATATCACTGCGCTCTGTGTGTTTATGACCAGTTTATATCACTGCGCTCTGCGTGTTTATGACCAGTTTATATCACTGCGCTCTGCACGTTTATGACCAGTTTATATCACTGCGCTCTGCACGTTTATGACCAGTTTATATCACTGCGCTCTGTGTGTTTATGACCAGTTTATATCACTGCGCTCTGCGCGTTTATGACCAGTTTATATCACTGCGCTCTGCACGTTTATGACCAGTTTATATCACTGCGCTCTGCACGTTTATGACCAGTTTATATCACTGCGCTCTGCACGTTTATGACCAGTTTATATCACTGCGCTCTGCACGTTTATGACCAGTTTATATCACTGCGCTCTGCACGTTTATGACCAGTTTATATCACTGCGCTCTGCACGTTTATGACCAGTTTATATCACTGCGCTCTGTGTGTTTATGACCAGTTTATATCACTGCGCTCTGCACGTTTATGACCAGTTTATATCACTGCGCTCTGTGTGTTTATGACCAGTTTATATCACTGCGCTCTGTGTGTTTATGACCAGTTTATATCACTGCGCTCTGCACGTTTATGACCAGTTTATATCACTGCGCTCTGCGTGTTTATGAACAGTTTATATCACTGCGCTCTGTGTGTTTATGACCAGTTTATATCACTGCGCTCTGCACGTTTATGACCAGTTTATATCACTGCGCTCTGCACGTTTATGACCAGTTTATATCACTGCGCTCTGCACGTTTATGACCAGTTTATATCACTGCGCTCTGCACGTTTATGACCAGTTTATATCACTGCGCTCTGCACGTTTATGACCAGTTTATATCACTGCGCTCTGTGTGTTTATGACCAGTTTATATCACTGCGCTCTGTGTGTTTATGACCAGTTTATATCACTGCGCTCTGCACGTTTACAGTTGCCTGCCACTGATTGTGTCTCATTCATTTTGGAGAGGACTGCGTGATCTGCGCATTTCACAATGTATATATTATGTCCACTAGGGGGAGTAGAGAGCTATATAAAAATCTGAGACCACTGAAATGTAAGTATGTTTCTCATGCCATTAAAGCCCTTTGAATTGAAAGTGTCAACAGAGAGAGAGAGAGAGACAGAGAGACAGAGAGAGAGAGAGAGAGAGAGAGACAGAGAGACAGAGAGAGAGAGAGAGACAGAGAGAGAGAGAGAGAGAGAGAGAGAGAGAGAGATAATGACTTTGGTGGTTGGTCTTTTTATTACGTCACGTCACGTCATTAACAACTAATAATAATATGTTCTACAAGTTGTAGAAACATGTAAGATAACACTAATAGTTGTTAATGACGTGACGTGAAAAATACATTTATTCCACCAGCGTTCTTGTGTTGTTCTATACAACTGGCGTCACCGGCGTCACCGACGGTCCTGCCAGCTGTTTCGTTGAAGATTTTCCAGCTGTTGTTGACCTCTTTGGACGCTGGCGCAACGGCTGGAGCAACGGCTGTTGTGCAGATTTTCGGGGCATCTTTCCGACGTCGGTGTTCGCTTGACCATAGAAATTGCTTAGTTCCATGATTAATGATTGGATCAATTCATTCATGCTTTATACTATCCCAGTGGGCGGGTGCAGGGGCGTGGAGATAGCACGCACCTCTGTGCCTGAGATGGGGGTCTGGGGGTTGCCAAACCGGTTATACTGTAGTGTTGTTTGCTACAGTATATGTCACTGTCTTTTAATGTTCTTTAGCTTTTAGTGTTATTTTTCCTTTTCTATTAAAGTTGTTTTTAATTTATTTTACCTCTGTAAAGCCCCCCCATGTAAAGCGTGAGTGGTATCCTGTAGTCACTATTCGTTGATTCACTGGGATACCAAAAAACATATTAATCGCAAAGACTCTGATTAATTAGATTTTTTTTTAATCGAGTCCCAGCTCTAGTTATAATGTAGGCTAATAAAAGTTCACATTGTCGGCATGCAGGCACAGTGATAAATGTACAGTATAAGGGTGCTTTGGGCAGATATTTTTTCCTCAAACCCTTTGTGTGTGAGAGATATAATGGTGATGTTAGACTACACACACTATGTTAGACACATGATAATATTTAAGTGCATATTGTTCATTTATATTTGCTCGCTGCATTTAATGCAACATATGATAAGTGTGTGTGTGTGTGTGTGTGTGTGTGTGTGTGTGTGTGTGTGTGTGTGTGTGTGTGTGTGTGTCGGTAGCTGCAATGTATGTTGATTGTTGAAACTTTTGCACCGTCAATCATACCTTTAAAATAAAGAATGAATAGCCTTTATATCAGTTGTATGTATACCCCTCTATCTATCTATCAAAATAAAAAGTGCGCTATGGTTTAAGCCCGTTCGGAAATAGCGCACTGAGCGCACTGTGCAATGCAAACTAATAGGCGAGTGTGCTCCCGCGGTGCGCATTTCCGAACGCAGTCAACGCACCCTCCATTATTATGCCATGTTTTTTTTCAACATTGGGCACGTAAAATGTCACTTTAATCTTCACACACGATTGCAAGCTCTCATCGGTGAGGCGTGTGCGGTATTTGCAGCTTTAAACTCCACCACTGCTGGCTGCTGTGTGTGTGTGTGTGTGTGTGTGTGTGTGTGTGTGTGTGTGTGTGTGTGTGTGTGTGTGTGTGTGTGTGTGTGTGTGTGTGTGTGAGAGAGAGAGAGAGAGAGAGAGAGCGATATTATGGTGATGTTAGACTACACACACTATGTTAGACACATGATAAGTGCATATTGTTCATTTATATTTGCTCGCTGCATTTAATGCAACATATGATAAGTTTCAATGTTGTTAACAGTGATATATAAACATGAACAATATGGTTAAGTTTGTAGGCTAGTGTCTGAGGAATGTGGGCATTGTGTGACCATGCATCGCTCTCTCTCTCTCGCATCTGTATAGAATGCTAATTTGAAACATTCTCAAAACGCAATCAATCAGCACCACGCCCAGGCTTGGATAGACCACTCAAGATATATGTAAACGCCGTACGTTTTGTGTGTGTGTGTGTGTGTGTGTGTGTGTGTGTGTGTGTGTGTGTGTGTGTGTGTGTGTGTGTGTGTGTGTGTGTGTGTGTGTGTGTGTGTGTGTGTGTGTGTGTGTGTGTGTCGGTAGCTGCAATGTATGTTGATTGTTGAAACTTTTGCACCGTCAATCATACCTTTAAAATAAAGAATGAATAGCCTTTATATCAGTTGTATGTATACCCCTCTATCTATCTATCAAAATAAAAAGTGCGCTATGGTTTAAGCCCGTTCGGAAATAGCGCACTGAGCGCACTGTGCAATGCAAACTAATAGGCGAGTGTGCTCCCGCGGTGCGCATTTCCGAACGCAGTCAACGCACCCTCCATTATTATGCCATGTTTTTTTTCAACATTGGGCACGTAAAATGTCACTTTAATCTTCACACACGATTGCAAGCTCTCATCGGTGAGGCGTGTGCGGTATTTGCAGCTTTAAACTCCACCACTGCTGGCTGCTGTGTGTGTGTGTGTGTGTGTGTGTGTGTGTGTGTGTGTGTGTGTGTGTGTGTGTGTGTGTGTGTGTCGGTAGCTGCAATGTATGTTGATTGTTGAAACTTTTGCACCGTCAATCATACCTTTAAAATAAAGAATGAATAGCCTTTATATCAGTTGTATGTATACCCCTCTATCTATCTATCAAAATAAAAAGTGCGCTATGGTTTAAGCCCGTTCGGAAATAGCGCACTGAGTGTGTGTGTGTGTGTGTGTGTGTGTGTGTGTGTGTGAGAGAGAGAGAGAGAGAGAGAGAGAGAGAGAGCGATATTATGGTGATGTTAGACTACACACACTATGTTAGACACATGATAAGTGCATATTGTTCATTTATATTTGCTCGCTGCATTTAATGCAACATATGATAAGTTTCAATGTTGTTAACAGTGATATATAAACATGAACAATATGGTTAAGTTTGTAGGCTAGTGTCTGAGGAATGTGGGCATTGTGTGACCATGCATCGCTCTCTATAGAATGCTAATTTGAAACATTCTCAAATCAATCAATCAGCACCACGCCCAGGCTGGGCAAATTGACTCCATTGTAACATTATAATGTTATGCTCACTGCCATACTATGCTTGGATAGACCAATTGATAAGTTCAGGTTAATTGTCATTCACCCTATCCAGGGGGTGTGGCCAACACAGAAAATACTGTATAATAAGGTTCAATTCTTAACTGTAGCCAACATACTGACATCATGACGAAGATCAATTGTCAAACGGGTGAGCAGATCCGTAGCTTATGGGAACGAGGCTACAAAATCAAATACATACAGACGATTTTACAAGACTCTGGGATTGACGTGACGAAGAGAACGATATTGAGATATAAAGTAGCACGACTCTCACACAAACCCAGGCTTGCACGTAAATTGACCAGGTAAGCCGACATTCTGTATTAATTTGATCAAATTCATTGTGTTTGTGTGTGTAGGCTATGTGTAAAACAAAACAAAAAACAAACATTAAAAGCAGTATTTGTTTTTCTCTTTGCAGTGAGGTCCTGCAAATTATCCATGCTCTGCTCATAGAGAATGATGAACTGACGACGCCAAAAATAAAGGAACTGCTGGCATCCAGGCACAATATCAGCTTGGGAGTGCGGACGCTTAAAAGAGCTCAGAAAAAACTTCAGTGGAGGCACGGAAAGACCCGGTAATTACAAAAAGAGAAAAAAAAAACATTTCTGTAATGTGACACTGTTTGGAGGATGTATTTACTATTTACTAAAATTACTGTTCTTTTATTTACAGAACTTTGCCAATGACACGTGACAAAAATAAGATTTTGCGCGTGCAGCAGGCGCAGTCCTGGCTGGATTCTGGTGAAAATTGGCATGACGTCCTGTTTACAGACGAAACTACAGTTGCGATGCAGGCCTTCGCAGACAAATGCTACCGCCACAAAGATCACGAGGTTTCCAAATGCCAGCCAAAACATCCCCTGAAGCTCCATGTCTGGGGAGGCATTTCTCGCTGTGGACCTGGCCCTCTTTATATCTTTGAAGGAATTATGGATCGTGTGTTTTTTGAGGAGGAAGTGATTAAAAACACTGCTGAGCCCTTTATAAAGAAGGAATGGAAATTGAAAACACATCGTTTTTTCCAAGACAACGACCCCAAGCACACTGCCTCTCGCCTGGCCATTGAACGCGCTGGAATTAATTGGCAGCGCACCCCAGCGGAGTCACCAGATTTCAACCCTATTGAACTCGTCTGGAAAGATCTCAAAGCATTTGTGAAAGGCGTAGCTAAACCCACCACCAAAGATGAACTTGTCCACGCGATTGAGACATTTTGGAACACGGTTTTGACCACAGAGAGATGCAATATCTACATTAATCACTTGCACAGTGTTTGCCGGATTGTTATTAAAAATGGAGGACGACCAAGTGGGAAGTAATCAGACTGCTATGGACTGCAGCTATTTGTACCATATGTAGATCTGCGCCCCTCACTTCACACGGGTGATTTTTTTTCTCTCAAAATGCTTGAATCAGATTGTATCAGATGTTATATTTTTTGGCACATTTGACACGGCCTACTGTATATATACTTTTTATGCTTTTTACACTTGACACGGCTCAAGTCTACTGTATATAATTTTGTATTTTATATTTCTGTTTGTTTTCAAATTTTACACAGAAATAAATGCAAATTCATTGAAATGAATGCTTGTCTTTTTATCACAAAACATCCATGATCCATTTAATTTTAAAGTATTTTATATATATTCTATTATACATTTATATATTTTATATAATGACACTGACCCTTTTTCTCAAAGCAGTCAGATAGATTATTAGCTTAGACTACGAGTCCATTATCCAGCTATGCATACTTTATGTGATGTACAAGACCTTTGAGCCTGTAAATCAGCTCTTTTTTACACAAGTTTCAATAGCTTGAGCTGTTAGGCGTTAGACTGCAAGTCCATTTTACGCATTGGCCGTGAGTTCAAACCTCAGACCATGCAATGATTTTTCGCGATTTTTGTGGAAAGGTTTTCTCACATCACTTAAAAACGCGACCAGATTAAAGTTAGGAATAAATAATAATGAGGTAAATGTGATGTTAATTAATAGGGGAGGGTGATTCCCCTTTGTTTAATCACCTTCCTAGGGATTTGATTCACATATTCACATTGGTATTTATTATCAGGGCACACACTATATGTCCATCATATCCCCTTAAACTTTTATAGGCTATATAACATATAACTAATTTAAAATTTTGAGCATAAATACTTTTTATTACATTGGTATTTTATATCAGGGCACTATATGTCCATCATATCCCCTTAAACTTTTATAGGCTATATAACATATATAACTATATAATTTAAAAGTTTAAGCATAAATACTTTTTATTAGCACATGCAATCTATTAGTGCAGGGTTCAGGCCATTTATAAAAAACATACTCAACTGCTCCACCTGCTGGTTGATTTCAGTACTACATTTTCCAATATTCGCAAAAGCCAAAGCGTTTAAAAAGGATTTCAGACACAATCAGTGGCAGGCAACTGTATGACCAGTTTATATCACTGCGCTCTGCACGTTTATGACCAGTTTATATCACTGCGCTCTGCACGTTTATGACCAGTTTATATCACTGCGCTCTGCACGTTTATGACCAGTTTATATCACTGCGCTCTGCACGTTTATGACCAGTTTATATCACTGTGCTCTGCGTGTTTATGACCAGTTTATATCACTGCACTCTGTGTGTTTATGACCAGTTTATATCACTGCGCTCTGCACGTTTATGACCAGTTTATATCACTGCGCTCTGCGCGTTTATGACCAGTTTATATCACTGCGCTCTGCACGTTTATGACCAGTTTATATCACTGTGCTCTGTGTGTTTATGACCAGTTTATATCACTGCGCTCTGTGTGTTTATGACCAGTTTATATCACTGCGCTCTGCGCGTTTATGACCAGTTTATATCACTGCGCTCTGTGTGTTTATGACCAGTTTATATCACTGCGCTCTGCACGTTTATGACCAGTTTATATCACTGCGCTCTGCACGTTTATGACCAGTTTATATCACTGCGCTCTGTGTGTTTATGACCAGTTTATATCACTGCGCTCTGCACGTTTATGACCAGTTTATATCACTGCGCTCTGCACGTTTATGACCAGTTTATATCACTGCGCTCTGCACGTTTATGACCAGTTTATATCACTGCGCTCTGCGTGTTTATGACCAGTTTATATCACTGCGCTCTGTGTGTTTATGACCAGTTTATATCACTGCGCTCTGCGCGTTTATGACCAGTTTATATCACTGCGCTCTGTGTGTTTATGACCAGTTTATATCACTGCGCTCTGTGTGTTTATGACCAGTTTATATCACTGCGCTCTGTGTGTTTATGACCAGTTTATATCACTGCGCTCTGCGCGTTTATGACCAGTTTATATCACTGCGCTCTGCACGTTTATGACCAGTTTATATCACTGCGCTCTGTGTGTTTATGACCAGTTTATATCACTGCGCTCTGCACGTTTATGACCAGTTTATATCACTGCGCTCTGCGTGTTTATGACCAGTTTATATCACTGCGCTCTGCGCGTTTATGACCAGTTTATATCACTGCGCTCTGCACGTTTATGACCAGTTTATATCACTGCGCTCTGCACGTTTATGACCAGTTTATATCACTGCGCTCTGCACGTTTATGACCAGTTTATATCACTGCGCTCTGCGCGTTTATGACCAGTTTATATCACTGCGCTCTGCGCGTTTATGACCAGTTTATATCACTGTGCTCTGTGTGTTTATGACCAGTTTATATCACTGCGCTCTGTGTGTTTATGACCAGTTTATATCACTGCGCTCTGCGTGTTTATGACCAGTTTATATCACTGCGCTCTGCACGTTTATGACCAGTTTATATCACTGCGCTCTGCACGTTTATGACCAGTTTATATCACTGCGCTCTGCACGTTTATGACCAGTTTATATCACTGCGCTCTGCGCGTTTATGACCAGTTTATATCACTGCGCTCTGTGTGTTTATGACCAGTTTATATCACTGCGCTCTGCACGTTTATGACCAGTTTATATCACTGCGCTCTGTGTGTTTATGACCAGTTTATATCACTGCGCTCTGTGTGTTTATGACCAGTTTATATCACTGCGCTCTGCACGTTTATGACCAGTTTATATCACTGCGCTCTGTGTGTTTATGACCAGTTTATATCACTGCGCTCTGCACGTTTATGACCAGTTTATATCACTGCGCTCTGCACGTTTATGACCAGTTTATATCACTGCGCTCTGTGTGTTTATGACCAGTTTATATCACTGCGCTCTGTGTGTTTATGACCAGTTTATATCACTGCGCTCTGCACGTTTATGACCAGTTTATATCACTGCGCTCTGTGTGTTTATGACCAGTTTATATCACTGCGCTCTGTGTGTTTATGACCAGTTTATATCACTGCGCTCTGCGTGTTTATGACCAGTTTATATCACTGCGCTCTGCACGTTTATGACCAGTTTATATCACTGCGCTCTGCACGTTTATGACCAGTTTATATCACTGCGCTCTGCACGTTTATGACCAGTTTATATCACTGCGCTCTGCACGTTTATGACCAGTTTATATCACTGCGCTCTGCACGTTTATGACCAGTTTATATCACTGCGCTCTGCACGTTTATGACCAGTTTATATCACTGCGCTCTGCGCGTTTATGACCAGTTTATATCACTGCACTCTGCACGTTTATGACCAGTTTATATCACTGCGCTCTGTGTGTTTATGACCAGTTTATATCACTGCGCTCTGCACGTTTATGACCAGTTTATATCACTGCGCTCTGTGTGTTTATGACCAGTTTATATCACTGCGCTCTGCACGTTTATGACCAGTTTATATCACTGCGCTCTGCGTGTTTATGAACAGTTTATATCACTGCGCTCTGTGTGTTTATGACCAGTTTATATCACTGCGCTCTGCACGTTTATGACCAGTTTATATCACTGCGCTCTGCACGTTTATGACCAGTTTATATCACTGCGCTCTGCACGTTTATGACCAGTTTATATCACTGCGCTCTGCACGTTTATGACCAGTTTATATCACTGCGCTCTGCACGTTTATGACCAGTTTATATCACTGCGCTCTGTGTGTTTATGACCAGTTTATATCACTGCGCTCTGTGTGTTTATGACCAGTTTATATCACTGCGCTCTGTGTGTTTATGACCAGTTTATATCACTGCGCTCTGTGTGTTTATGACCAGTTTATATCACTGCGCTCTGCACGTTTATGACCAGTTTATATCACTGTGCTCTGCGTGTTTATGACCAGTTTATATCACTGCGCTCTGCACGTTTATGACCAGTTTATATCACTGCGCTCTGCGCGTTTATGACCAGTTTATATCACTGCGCTCTGCACGTTTATGACCAGTTTATATCACTGCGCTCTGTGTGTTTATGACCAGTTTATATCACTGCGCTCTGTGTGTTTATGACCAGTTTATATCACTGCGCTCTGCGCGTTTATGACCAGTTTATATCACTGCGCTCTGCGTGTTTATGACCAGTTTATATCACTGCGCTCTGTGTGTTTATGACCAGTTTATATCACTGCGCTCTGCACGTTTATGACCAGTTTATATCACTGCGCTCTGCACGTTTATGACCAGTTTATATCACTGCGCTCTGCGCGTTTATGACCAGTTTATATCACTGCGCTCTGTGTGTTTATGACCAGTTTATATCACTGCGCTCTGCACGTTTATGACCAGTTTATATCACTGCGCTCTGTGTGTTTATGACCAGTTTATATCACTGTGCTCTGCGTGTTTATGACCAGTTTATATCACTGCTCTCTGCACGTTTATGACCAGTTTATATCACTGCGCTCTGCACGTTTATGACCAGTTTATATCACTGCGCTCTGCGCGTTTATGACCAGTTTATATCACTGCGCTCTGCGCGTTTATGACCAGTTTATATCACTGCGCTCTGTGTGTTTATGACCAGTTTATATCACTGCGCTCTGCACGTTTATGACCAGTTTATATCACTGCGCTCTGCGCGTTTATGACCAGTTTATATCACTGCGCTCTGTGTGTTTATGACCAGTTTATATCACTGCGCTCTGCACGTTTATGACCAGTTTATATCACTGCGCTCTGCGCGTTTATGACCAGTTTATATCACTGCGCTCTGTGTGTTTATGACCAGTTTATATCACTGCGCTCTGCACGTTTATGACCAGTTTATATCACTGCGCTCTGTGTGTTTATGACCAGTTTATATCACTGCGCTCTGCACGTTTATGACCAGTTTATATCACTGCGCTCTGCACGTTTATGACCAGTTTATATCACTGCGCTCTGTGTGTTTATGACCAGTTTATATCACTGCGCTCTGTGTGTTTATGACCAGTTTATATCACTGTGCTCTGTGTGTTTATGACCAGTTTATATCACTGCGCTCTGTGTGTTTATGACCAGTTTATATCACTGCGCTCTGTGTGTTTATGACCAGTTTATATCACTGCGCTCTGCACGTTTATGACCAGTTTATATCACTGCGCTCTGTGTGTTTATGACCAGTTTATATCACTGCGCTCTGCGTGTTTATGACCAGTTTATATCACTGCGCTCTGTGTGTTTATGACCAGTTTATATCACTGCGCTCTGCGTGTTTATGACCAGTTTATATCACTGCGCTCTGCACGTTTATGACCAGTTTATATCACTGCGCTCTGCACGTTTATGACCAGTTTATATCACTGCGCTCTGCGCGTTTATGACCAGTTTATATCACTGCGCTCTGCACGTTTATGACCAGTTTATATCACTGCGCTCTGTGTGTTTATGACCAGTTTATATCACTGCGCTCTGCACGTTTATGACCAGTTTATATCACTGCGCTCTGCGTGTTTATGAACAGTTTATATCACTGCGCTCTGTGTGTTTATGACCAGTTTATATCACTGCGCTCTGCACGTTTATGACCAGTTTATATCACTGCGCTCTGTGTGTTTATGACCAGTTTATATCACTGCGCTCTGCACGTTTATGACCAGTTTATATCACTGCGCTCTGTGTGTTTATGACCAGTTTATATCACTGCGCTCTGCACGTTTATGACCAGTTTATATCACTGCGCTCTGCACGTTTATGACCAGTTTATATCACTGCGCTCTGCACGTTTATGACCAGTTTATATCACTGCGCTCTGCGCGTTTATGACCAGTTTATATCACTGCGCTCTGTGTGTTTATGACCAGTTTATATCACTGCGCTCTGTGTGTTTATGACCAGTTTATATCACTGCGCTCTGCACGTTTATGACCAGTTTATATCACTGCGCTCTGTGTGTTTATGACCAGTTTATATCACTGCGCTCTGTGTGTTTATGACCAGTTTATATCACTGCGCTCTGCACGTTTATGACCAGTTTATATCACTGCGCTCTGTGTGTTTATGACCAGTTTATATCACTGCGCTCTGCACGTTTATGACCAGTTTATATCACTGCGCTCTGCACGTTTATGACCAGTTTATATCACTGCGCTCTGTGTGTTTATGACCAGTTTATATCACTGCGCTCTGCACGTTTATGACCAGTTTATATCACTGCGCTCTGTGTGTTTATGACCAGTTTATATCACTGCGCTCTGCACGTTTATGACCAGTTTATATCACTGCGCTCTGTGTGTTTATGACCAGTTTATATCACTGCGCTCTGTGTGTTTATGACCAGTTTATATCACTGTGCTCTGTGTGTTTATGACCAGTTTATATCACTGCGCTCTGTGTGTTTATGACCAGTTTATATCACTGCGCTCTGTGTGTTTATGACCAGTTTATATCACTGCGCTCTGCACGTTTATGACCAGTTTATATCACTGCGCTCTGTGTGTTTATGACCAGTTTATATCACTGCGCTCTGCGTGTTTATGACCAGTTTATATCACTGCGCTCTGTGTGTTTATGACCAGTTTATATCACTGCGCTCTGCGTGTTTATGACCAGTTTATATCACTGCGCTCTGCACGTTTATGACCAGTTTATATCACTGCGCTCTGCACGTTTATGACCAGTTTATATCACTGCGCTCTGCGCGTTTATGACCAGTTTATATCACTGCGCTCTGCACGTTTATGACCAGTTTATATCACTGCGCTCTGTGTGTTTATGACCAGTTTATATCACTGCGCTCTGCACGTTTATGACCAGTTTATATCACTGCGCTCTGCGTGTTTATGAACAGTTTATATCACTGCGCTCTGTGTGTTTATGACCAGTTTATATCACTGCGCTCTGCACGTTTATGACCAGTTTATATCACTGCGCTCTGTGTGTTTATGACCAGTTTATATCACTGCGCTCTGCACGTTTATGACCAGTTTATATCACTGCGCTCTGTGTGTTTATGACCAGTTTATATCACTGCGCTCTGCACGTTTATGACCAGTTTATATCACTGCGCTCTGCACGTTTATGACCAGTTTATATCACTGCGCTCTGCACGTTTATGACCAGTTTATATCACTGCGCTCTGCGCGTTTATGACCAGTTTATATCACTGCGCTCTGTGTGTTTATGACCAGTTTATATCACTGCGCTCTGTGTGTTTATGACCAGTTTATATCACTGCGCTCTGCACGTTTATGACCAGTTTATATCACTGCGCTCTGTGTGTTTATGACCAGTTTATATCACTGCGCTCTGTGTGTTTATGACCAGTTTATATCACTGCGCTCTGCACGTTTATGACCAGTTTATATCACTGCGCTCTGTGTGTTTATGACCAGTTTATATCACTGCGCTCTGCACGTTTATGACCAGTTTATATCACTGCGCTCTGCACGTTTATGACCAGTTTATATCACTGCGCTCTGTGTGTTTATGACCAGTTTATATCACTGCGCTCTGCACGTTTATGACCAGTTTATATCACTGCGCTCTGTGTGTTTATGACCAGTTTATATCACTGCGCTCTGCACGTTTATGACCAGTTTATATCACTGCGCTCTGCACGTTTATGACCAGTTTATATCACTGCGCTCTGCACGTTTATGACCAGTTTATATCACTGCGCTCTGCACGTTTATGACCAGTTTATATCACTGCGCTCTGCACGTTTATGACCAGTTTATATCACTGCGCTCTGCACGTTTATGACCAGTTTATATCACTGCGCTCTGTGTGTTTATGACCAGTTTATATCACTGCGCTCTGTGTGTTTATGACCAGTTTATATCACTGCGCTCTGTGTGTTTATGACCAGTTTATATCACTGCGCTCTGTGTGTTTATGACCAGTTTATATCACTGCGCTCTGCGTGTTTATGACCAGTTTATATCACTGCGCTCTGTGTGTTTATGACCAGTTTATATCACTGCGCTCTGTGTGTTTATGACCAGTTTATATCACTGCGCTCTGTGTGTTTATGACCAGTTTATATCACTGCGCTCTGTGTGTTTATGACCAGTTTATATCACTGCGCTCTGTGTGTTTATGACCAGTTTATATCACTGCGCTCTGCACGTTTATGACCAGTTTATATCACTGCGCTCTGTGTGTTTATGACCAGTTTATATCACTGCGCTCTGCGTGTTTATGACCAGTTTATATCACTGCGCTCTGCGTGTTTATGACCAGTTTATATCACTGCGCTCTGTGTGTTTATGACCAGTTTATATCACTGTGCTCTGTGTGTTTATGACCAGTTTATATCACTGCGCTCTGCACGTTTATGACCAGTTTATATCACTGCGCTCTGTGTGTTTATGACCAGTTTATATCACTGCGCTCTGTGTGTTTATGACCAGTTTATATCACTGTGCTCTGTGTGTTTATGACCAGTTTATATCACTGCGCTCTGTGTGTTTATGACCAGTTTATATCACTGCGCTCTGTGTGTTTATGACCAGTTTATATCACTGCGCTCTGCGTGTTTATGACCAGTTTATATCACTGTGCTCTGTGTGTTTATGACCAGTTTATATCACTGCGCTCTGTGTGTTTATGACCAGTTTATATCACTGCGTTCTGCGCGTTTATGACCAGTTTATATCACTGCGCTCTGTGTGTTTATGACCAGTTTATATCACTGCGCTCTGCACGTTTATGACCAGTTTATATCACTGCGCTCTGTGTGTTTATGACCAGTTTATATCACTGCGCTCTGTGTGTTTATGACCAGTTTATATCACTGCGCTCTGTGTGTTTATGACCAGTTTATATCACTGCGTTCTGCGCGTTTATGACCAGTTTATATCACTGCGCTCTGTGTGTTTATGACCAGTTTATATCACTGCGCTCTGTGTGTTTATGACCAGTTTATATCACTGTGCTCTGTGTGTTTATGACCAGTTTATATCACTGCGCTCTGTGTGTTTATGACCAGTTTATATCACTGTGCTCTGTGTGTTTATGACCAGTTTATATCACTGCGCTCTGTGTGTTTATGACCAGTTTATATCACTGCGCTCTGTGTGTTTATGACCAGTTTATATCACTGCGCTCTGTGTGTTTATGACCAGTTTATATCACTGCGCTCTGTGTGTTTATGACCAGTTTATATCACTGCGCTCTGTGTGTTTATGACCAGTTTATATCACTGCGCTCTGCACGTTTATGACCAGTTTATATTACTGCGCTCTGCACGTTTATGACCAGTTTATATCACTGCGCTCTGTGTGTTTATGACCAGTTTATATCACTGCGCTCTGTGTGTTTATGACCAGTTTATATCACTGCGCTCTGTGTGTTTATGACCAGTTTATATCACTGCGCTCTGCGTGTTTATGACCAGTTTATATCACTGCGCTCTGTGTGTTTATGACCAGTTTATATCACTGCGCTCTGTGTGTTTATGACCAGTTTATATCACTGCGCTCTGCGCGTTTATGACCAGTTTATATCACTGCGCTCTGCGTGTTTATGACCAGTTTATATCACTGCGCTCTGTGTGTTTATGACCAGTTTATATCACTGCGCTCTGTGTGTTTATGACCAGTTTATATCACTGCGCTCTGTGTGTTTATGACCAGTTTATATCACTGCGCTCTGTGTGTTTATGACCAGTTTATATCACTGCGCTCTGCACGTTTATGACCAGTTTATATTACTGCGCTCTGCACGTTTATGACCAGTTTATATCACTGCGCTCTGTGTGTTTATGACCAGTTTATATCACTGCGCTCTGCGTGTTTATGACCAGTTTATATCACTGCGCTCTGTGTGTTTATGACCAGTTTATATCACTGCGCTCTGTGTGTTTATGACCAGTTTATATCACTGCGCTCTGTGTGTTTATGACCAGTTTATATCACTGCGCTCTGTGTGTTTATGACCAGTTTATATCACTGCGCTCTGTGTGTTTATGACCAGTTTATATCACTGTGCTCTGTGTGTTTATGACCAGTTTATATCACTGCGCTCTGTGTGTTTATGACCAGTTTATATCACTGCGCTCTGTGTGTTTATGACCAGTTTATATCACTGCGCTCTGCGTGTTTATGACCAGTTTATATCACTGCGCTCTGTGTGTTTATGACCAGTTTATATCACTGTGCTCTGTGTGTTTATGACCAGTTTATATCACTGCGCTCTGCACGTTTATGACCAGTTTATATCACTGTGCTCTGTGTGTTTATGACCAGTTTATATCACTGCGCTCTGTGTGTTTATGACCAGTTTATATCACTGCGCTCTGCACGTTTATGACCAGTTTATATCACTGTGCTCTGTGTGTTTATGACCAGTTTATATCACTGCGCTCTGTGTGTTTATGACCAGTTTATATCACTGCTCTCTGTGTGTTTATGACCAGTTTATATCACTGCGCCTCTGCGTGTTTATGACCAGTTTATATCACTGCGCTCTGTGTGTTTATGACCAGTTTATATCACTGCGCTCTGTGTGTTTATGACCAGTTTATATCACTGCGCTCTGCGCGTTTATGACCAGTTTATATCACTGCGCTCTGTGTGTTTATGACCAGTTTATATCACTGTGCTCTGTGTGTTTATGACCAGTTTATATCACTGCGCCTCTGCGTGTTTATGACCAGTTTATATCACTGCGCTCTGCACGTTTATGACCAGTTTATATCACTGCGCTCTGCACGTTTATGACCAGTTTATATCACTGCGCTCTGTGTGTTTATGACCAGTTTATATCACTGCGCTCTGTGTGTTTATGACCAGTTTATATCACTGCGCTCTGTGTGTTTATGACCAGTTTATATCACTGCGCTCTGTGTGTTTATGACCAGTTTATATCACTGCGCTCTGCGCGTTTATGACCAGTTTATATCACTGCGCTCTGTGTGTTTATGACCAGTTTATATCACTGCGCTCTATGTGTTTATGACCAGTTTATATCACTGCGCTCTGCGTGTTTATGACCAGTTTATATCACTGCGCTCTGCGCGTTTATGACCAGTTTATATCACTGCACTCTGTGTGTTTATGACCAGTTTATATCACTGCGCTCTGTGTGTTTATGACCAGTTTATATCACTGCACTCTGTGTGTTTATGACCAGTTTATATCACTGCGCTCTGCACGTTTATGACCAGTTTATATCACTGCGCTCTGTGTGTTTATGACCAGTTTATATCACTGCACTCTGTGTGTTTATGACCAGTTTATATCACTGCGCTCTGTGTGTTTATGACCAGTTTATATCACTGCACTCTGTGTGTTTATGACCAGTTTATATCACTGCACTCTGTGTGTTTATGACCAGTTTATATCACTGCACTCTGTGTGTTTATGACCAGTTTATATCACTGCACTCTGTGTGTTTATGACCAGTTTATATCACTGCGCTCTGTGTGTTTATGACCAGTTTATATCACTGCGCTCTGTGTGTTTATGACCAGTTTATATCACTGCGCTCTGTGTGTTTATGACCAGTTTATATCACTGTGCTCTGTGTGTTTATGACCAGTTTATATCACTGCGCTCTGTGTGTTTATGACCAGTTTATATCACTGCGCTCTGCACGTTTATGACCAGTTTATATCACTGCGCTCTGTGTGTTTATGACCAGTTTATATCACTGCGCTCTGTGTGTTTATGACCAGTTTATATCAATGCGCTCTGCACGTTTATGACCAGTTTATATCACTGCGCTCTGCACGTTTATGACCAGTTTATATCACTGCGCTCTGCACGTTTATGACCAGTTTATATCACTGCGCTCTGCACGTTTATGACCAGTTTATATCACTGCGCTCTGTGTGTTTATGACCAGTTTATATCACTGCGCTCTGCACGTTTATGACCAGTTTATATCACTGCGCTCTGCATGTTTATGACCAGTTTATATCACTGCGCTCTGTGTGTTTATGACCAGTTTATATCACTGCACTCTGTGTGTTTATGACCAGTTTATATCACTGCACTCTGTGTGTTTATGACCAGTTTATATCACTGCGCTCTGCACGTTTATGACCAGTTTATATCACTGCGCTCTGCGCGTTTATGACCAGTTTATATCACTGCGCTCTGTGTGTTTATGACCAGTTTATATCACTGCGCTCTGTGTGTTTATGACCAGTTTATATCACTGCGCTCTGTGTGTTTATGACCAGTTTATATCACTGCGCTCTGTGTGTTTATGACCAGTTTATATCACTGCGCTCTGTGTGTTTATGACCAGTTTATATCACTGCGCTCTGCACGTTTATGACCAGTTTATATCACTGCGCTCTGCACGTTTATGACCAGTTTATATCACTGCGCTCTGCACGTTTATGACCAGTTTATATCACTGCGCTCTGCACGTTTATGACCAGTTTATATCACTGCGCTCTGTGTGTTTATGACCAGTTTATATCACTGCGCTCTGCACGTTTATGACCAGTTTATATCACTGCGCTCTGCATGTTTATGACCAGTTTATATCACTGCGCTCTGTGTGTTTATGACCAGTTTATATCACTGCACTCTGTGTGTTTATGACCAGTTTATATCACTGCACTCTGTGTGTTTATGACCAGTTTATATCACTGCGCTCTGTGTGTTTATGACCAGTTTATATCACTGCGCTCTGTGTGTTTATGACCAGTTTATATCACTGCGCTCTGTGTGTTTATGACCAGTTTATATCACTGCACTCTGTGTGTTTATGACCAGTTTATATCACTGCGCTCTGTGTGTTTATGACCAGTTTATATCACTGCACTCTGTGTGTTTATGACCAGTTTATATCACTGCGCTCTGCGTGTTTATGACCAGTTTATATCACTGCGCTCTGCACGTTTATGACCAGTTTATATCACTGCGCTCTGCACGTTTATGACCAGTTTATATCACTGCGCTCTGTGTGTTTATGACCAGTTTATATCACTGCACTCTGCACGTTTATGACCAGTTTATATCACTGCGCTCTGTGTGTTTATGACCAGTTTATATCACTGCACTCTGCACGTTTATGACCAGTTTATATCACTGCGCTCTGTGTGTTTATGACCAGTTTATATCACTGCGCTCTGTGTGTTTATGACCAGTTTATATCACTGCGCTCTGTGTGTTTATGACCAGTTTATATCACTGCGCTCTGTGTGTTTATGACCAGTTTATATCACTGCGCTCTGTGTGTTTATGACCAGTTTATATCACTGCACTCTGTGTGTTTATGACCAGTTTATATCACTGCGCTCTGTGTGTTTATGACCAGTTTATATCACTGCACTCTGTGTGTTTATGACCAGTTTATATCACTGCGCTCTGCGTGTTTATGACCAGTTTATATCACTGCGCTCTGCGCGTTTATGACCAGTTTATATCACTGCGCTCTGCACGTTTATGACCAGTTTATATCACTGCACTCTGTGTGTTTATGACCAGTTTATATCACTGCGCTCTGTGTGTTTATGACCAGTTTATATCACTGCACTCTGTGTGTTTATGACCAGTTTATATCACTGCGCTCTGCGTGTTTATGACCAGTTTATATCACTGCGCTCTGCGTGTTTATGACCAGTTTATATCACTGCGCTCTGCGCGTTTATGACCAGTTTATATCACTGCGCTCTGCACGTTTATGACCAGTTTATATCACTGCGCTCTGTGTGTTTATGACCAGTTTATATCACTGCACTCTGCACGTTTATGACCAGTTTATATCACTGCGCTCTGTGTGTTTATGACCAGTTTATATCACTGCACTCTGCACGTTTATGACCAGTTTATATCACTGCGCTCTGTGTGTTTATGACCAGTTTATATCACTGCGCTCTGTGTGTTTATGACCAGTTTATATCACTGCGCTCTGTGTGTTTATGACCAGTTTATATCACTGCGCTCTGTGTGTTTATGACCAGTTTATATCACTGCGCTCTGTGTGTTTATGACCAGTTTATATCACTGCGCTCTGTGTGTTTATGACCAGTTTATATCACTGCGCTCTGTGTGTTTATGACCAGTTTATATCACTGCGCTCTGTGTGTTTATGACCAGTTTATATCACTGCGCTCTGCACGTTTATGACCAGTTTATATCACTGCGCTCTGCACGTTTATGACCAGTTTATATCACTGCGCTCTGCACGTTTATGACCAGTTTATATCACTGCGCTCTGCGCGTTTATGACCAGTTTATATCACTGCGCTCTGTGTGTTTATGACCAGTTTATATCACTGCGCTCTGTGTGTTTATGACCAGTTTATATCACTGCGCTCTGCACGTTTATGACCAGTTTATATCACTGCGCTCTGCGCGTTTATGACCAGTTTATATCACTGCACTCTGTGTGTTTATGACCAGTTTATATCACTGCGCTCTGTGTGTTTATGACCAGTTTATATCACTGCGCTCTGCGCGTTTATGACCAGTTTATATCACTGCGCTCTGCACGTTTATGACCAGTTTATATCACTGCGCTCTGCGCGTTTATGACCAGTTTATATCACTGCGCTCTGCGCGTTTATGACCAGTTTATATCACTGCGCTCTGCGTGTTTATGACCAGTTTATATCACTGCGCTCTGTGTGTTTATGACCAGTTTATATCACTGCGCTCTGTGTGTTTATGACCAGTTTATATCACTGCGCTCTGCGCGTTTATGACCAGTTTATATCACTGCGCTCTGTGTGTTTATGACCAGTTTATATCACTGCGCTCTGCACGTTTATGACCAGTTTATATCACTGCGCTCTGTGTGTTTATGACCAGTTTATATCACTGCGCTCTGCGCGTTTATGACCAGTTTATATCACTGCGCTCTGTGTGTTTATGACCAGTTTATATCACTGCGCTCTGCACGTTTATGACCAGTTTATATCACTGCGCTCTGTGTGTTTATGACCAGTTTATATCACTGCGCTCTGCACGTTTATGACCAGTTTATATCACTGCGCTCTGCACGTTTATGACCAGTTTATATCACTGCGCTCTGTGTGTTTATGACCAGTTTATATCACTGCGCTCTGCACGTTTATGACCAGTTTATATCACTGCGCTCTGCGCGTTTATGACCAGTTTATATCACTGCGCTCTGTGTGTTTATGACCAGTTTATATCACTGCGCTCTGTGTGTTTATGACCAGTTTATATCACTGCGCTCTGTGTGTTTATGACCAGTTTATATCACTGCGCTCTGTGTGTTTATGACCAGTTTATATCACTGCGCTCTGCGCGTTTATGACCAGTTTATATCACTGCGCTCTGTGTGTTTATGACCAGTTTATATCACTGCGCTCTGTGTGTTTATGACCAGTTTATATCACTGCGCTCTGTGTGTTTATGACCAGTTTATATCACTGCGCTCTGCACGTTTATGACCAGTCAACTTTATAGCACTCAGCGTTGCATTCTGTATACAGCACGTCTCTGTCTGAGAGACAGAGACAGCCAAGTACCGTGCTGGATAAGGGCCACAGTGCTGGATAAGGGCCACAGTGCTGGATAAGGGCCACAGTGCTGGATAAGGGCCACAGTGCTGGATAAGGGCCACAGTGCTGGATAAGGGCCACAGTGCTGGATAAGGGCCACAGTGCGGGATAAGGGCCACAGTGCTGGATAAGGGCCACAGTGCTGGATAAGGGCCACAGTGCTGGATAAGGGCCACAGGCATAAAGATAAGGGCCACAGGCATAAAGATAAGGGCCACAGTGCTGGATAAGGGCCACAGTGCTGGATAAGGGCCACAGTGCTGGATAAGGGCCACAGTGCTGGATAAGGGCCACAGTGCTGGATAAGGGCCACAGGCATAAAGATAAGGGCCACAGTGCTGGATAAGGGCCACAGTGCGGGATAAGGGCCACAGTGCTGGATAAGGGCCACAGTGCTGGATAAGGGCCACAGTGCTGGATAAGGGCCACAGGCATAAAGATAAGGGCCACAGTGCTGGATAAGGGCCACAGTGCTGGATAAGGGCCACAGTGCTGGATAAGGGCCACAGTGCTGGATAAGGGCCACAGGCATAAAGATAAGGGCCACAGTGCTGGATAAGGGCCACAGTGCTGGATAAGGGCCACAGGCATAAAGATAGGGCCACAGTGCTGGATAAGGGCCACAGGCGTAAAGATAAGGGCCACAGGCATAAAGATAAGGGCCACAGGCATAAAGATAAGGGCCACAGGCATAAAGATAAGGGCCACAGGCATAAAGATAAGGGCCACAGGCGTAAAGACCACCTTACCTTAACTCTGTCCAGCTTGCCATATAGCCCTAAAGGCGAGTTATGTTTAATCCACGTTAATCTGCGATTGATTCGCATTCAATTTAGCATGTTGCAGCATTTTTAGCTAGCGCCGCCAGGCCTCGATAACGTAAAAAAAAACGGACAAAGACCCCCCACGTGCACACCCGTGCAGAACCATGCAGTGATGTGGTCACTCACCGCGGCTAAAGGGATAGCGTCCCGGTGTGAGGGTGCCCTCCTCTGGGGGCCCCGGATAGCGTCCCGGTGTGAGGGTGCCCTCCTCTGGGGGCCCCGGATAGCGTCCCAGTGTGAGGGGGCCCTCCTCTGGGGGCCCCGGAGCTGCTGCTGCTGTGTCCGGGGGAGCGGGTGGAACCTCCGGCCCGGGTTTGGTGACCGCCGTGAGGGGGAGATGGGGCAGGACCCCGGGGGCCTCGGGGGCCTCGGGGGCGGAACGTTCCGGGATTACTTGAGACACCGGCTCCTCGAGTACAGATGGGTCTGCTGAAATGATTGATTGATTGATTTTTATGGACCTTTGACGTAAGAATACACACATATATATATATATATATATATAAACATATATATATTTCACGTGGAAGCCAAAAATAGCGACCTGACGCACCGTCCCGCGTGTTTGGCGTCGACACCACTGCCTGGGAGACGCTGGCGCCGACAGGGGCGTGCACGGCGACGACAGGGGCGTGCACGGCGATGGGAGGGGCGTGCACGTTGCCCACAGCCTCAGATGTTCTCTGTTCCTCCTCAATCCCGTCACAGTCTAGCTGGGAACCCTGCTGTGCACTGGAGGAACCACCTGCACGCGCGCACACAGATGCACGCACGCACGCACACACACACACACACACACACACACACACACACACACACACACACACACACACACACACACACACACACACACACACACACACACACACACACACACACACACACACACACACACACACACACACACACACACACACACATCCATAGCCAGTCAGTTAATGTGTGTACTTGTATATGTGACGCACTGTGAATGGAAGACATCCAACGTCATTGGATTATTATTAATTTTCTAATCTCAGAGTGTGGTGTCATCCAGTGTAGTCTAATCTCAGAGTGTGGTGTCATCCAGTGCAGTCTAATCTCAGAGTGTGGTGTCATCCAGTGTAGTCTAATCTCAGAGTGTGGTGTCATCCAGTGTAGTTTAATCTCAGAGTGTGGTGTCATCCAGTGTAGTCTAATCTCAGAGTGTGGTGTCATCCAGTGTAGTTTAATCTCAGAGTGTGGTGTCATCCAGTGTAGTTTAATCTCAGAGTGTGGTGTCATCCAGTGTAGTCTAATCTCAGTGTGGTGTCATCCAGTGTAGTTTAATCTCAGTGTGGTGTCATCCAGTGTAGTCTAATCTCAGTGTGGTGTCATCCAGTGCAGTCTAATCTCAGTGTGGTGTCATCCAGTGTAGTTTAATCTCAGAGTGTGGTGTCATCCAGTGTAGTCTAATCTCAGTGTGGTGTCATCCAGTGTAGTCTAATCTCAGAGTGGTGTCATCCAGTGTAGTCTAATCTCAGAGTGTGGTGTCATCCAGTGTAGTTTAATCTCAGTGTGGTGTCATCCAGTGTAGTCTAATCTCAGTGTGGTGTCATCCAGTGCAGTTTAATCTCAGTGTGGTGTCATCCAGTGTAGTCTAATCTCAGAGTGTGGTGTCATCCAGTGTAGTCTAATCTCAGAGTGTGGTGTCATCCAGTGCAGTTTAATCTCAGAGTGTGGTGTCATCCAGTGTAGTCTAATCTCAGTGTGGTGTCATCCAGTGTAGTCTAATCTCAGTGTGGTGTCATCCAGTGTAGTTTAATCTCAGTGTGGTGTCATCCAGTGTAGTTTAATCTCAGAGTGTGGTGTCATCCAGTGTAGTCTAATCTCAGAGTGTGGTGTCATCCAGTGTAGTTTAATCTCAGTGTGGTGTCATCCAGTGTAGTCTAATCTCAGAGTGTGGTGTCATCCAGTGTAGTCTAATCTCAGAGTGTGGTGTCATCCAGTGTAGTCTAATCTCAGAGTGTGGTGTCATCCAGTGTAGTTTAATCTCAGTGTGGTGTCATCCAGTGTAGTTTAATCTCAGTGTGGTGTCATCCAGTGTAGTCTAATCTCAGTGTGGTGTCATCCAGTGTAGTCTAATCTCAGAGTGTGGTGTCATCCAGTGTAGTCTAATCTCAGTGTGGTGTCATCCAGTGTAGTTTAATCTCAGAGTGTGGTGTCATCCAGTGTAGTTTAATCTCAGAGTGTGGTGTCATCCAGTGTAGTCTAATCTCAGAGTGTGGTGTCATCCAGTGTAGTTTAATCTCAGTGTGGTGTCATCCAGTGTAGTCTAATCTCAGAGTGTGGTGTCATCCAGTGTAGTTTAATCTCAGAGTGTGGTGTCATCCAGTGTAGTCTAATCTCAGAGTGTGGTGTCATCCAGTGTAGTTTAATCTCAGAGTGTGGTGTCATCCAGTGTAGTCTAATCTCAGAGTGTGGTGTCATCCAGTGTAGTTTAATCTCAGTGTGGTGTCATCCAGTGTAGTCTAATCTCAGAGTGTGGTGTCATCCAGTGCAGTCTAATCTCAGTGTGGTGTCATCCAGTGCAGTCTAATCTCAGTGTGGTGTCATCCAGTGCAGTCTAATCTCAGTGTGGTGTCATCCAGTGCAGTCTAATCTCAGTGTGGTGTCATCCAGTGTAGTTTAATCTCAGAGTGTGGTGTCATCCAGTGCAGTCTAATCTCAGTGTGGTGTCATCCAGTGTAGTCTAATCTCAGTGTGGTGTCATCCAGTGTAGTTTAATCTCAGTGTGGTGTCATCCAGTGCAGTCTAATCTCAGTGTGGTGTCATCCAGTGTAGTCTAATCTCAGTGTGGTGTCATCCAGTGCAGTCTAATCTCAGTGTGGTGTCATCCAGTGTAGTTTAATCTCAGAGTGTGGTGTCATCCAGTGTAGTCTAATCTCAGTGTGGTGTCAGCCAGTGTAGTTTAATCTCAGTGTGGTGTCATCCAGTGTAGTCTAATCTCAGAGTGGTGTCATCCAGTGTAGTCTAATCTCAGTGTGGTGTCATCCAGTGTAGTTTAATCTCAGTGTGGTGTCATCCAGTGTAGTTTAATCTCAGAGTGTGGTGTCATCCAGTGTAGTCTAATCTCAGAGTGTGGTGTCATCCAGTGTAGTCTAATCTCAGAGTGTGGTGTCATCCAGTGTAGTCTAATCTCAGAGTGTGGTGTCATCCAGTGCAGTTTAAGCGATCACAACGTGGTCCTTTGTACCCATTAAAAGTCATAATGAAACACTGCAGTGACCTTTTATTGTATTGTATTGTATTGTATTGTATTGTATTGTATTGTATTTCATTTCATTTCATTTCATTTCATTTCATTTCATTTCATTTCATTTCATTTCATTTCATTTCATTTCATTTTATTTTATCGCTTCAAATAGCAATATTGGTTGTTCAGTTTGATCCACCAGTTTTGGAGATATGGCTTATAGAGTAATGTCTGGCAGAGAATATTTACATCCATCTTCTGTGGACTCTAACATTACACCTATATGTTTAAGCATTTATTTCATATTTACATGTCTTCTGTGGCCTCTATAACATTACACCTAGCTACATGTTTAAGCATTTATTTCATATGTACATGTCTTCTGTGGACTCTAACATTACACCTATAGCTACATGTTTAAGCATTTATTTCATATTTACATGTCTTCTGTGGACTTTAACATTACACCTACTAGCTACATGTTTAAGCATTTATTTCATATTTACATGTCTTCTGTGGACTTTAACATTACACCTATAGCTACATGTTTAAGCATTTATTTCATATTTACATGTCTACTGTGGACTCTAACATTACACCTAAGAGCTACATGTTTAAGCATTTATTTCATATTTACATGTCTTCTGTGGTCTCTAACATTACACCTAGCTATACTGTACTTGTTTAAGCATTTATTTCATATTTACATGTCTTCTGTGGTCTCTAACATTACACCTAGCTACACGTTTAAGCATTTATTTCATATTTACATGTCTACTGTGGACTCTAACCTTACACCTAGCTACATGTTTAAGCATTTATTTCATATTTACATGTCTACTGTGGACTCTAACATTACACCTAGCTACATATTTTAGCATTTATTTCATAATGTACAATTTCAGCTCTGACACTTATTTCAGACATGCTCTAGTATGTGAAGAGTCTGCCTGTGCTATGAACTCATTTTGGATTAAAGAAGAAAAATATAAATTCAGTTATTCTCCTATATGGAGGTTGGACGATGACAGGCTCTCAGTCAAATATCTGGACACATACTGTATGTATGTAAATTATGTAAGTGTATATGTGACTAGATTTGACTGAGATGAGTTTACATGAGTTAAAAGCACAGGCAGACTCTTCACATATACTAGAGCATGTCTGAAATAAATGTCAGAGCTGAAATCCACATGTGAAATAAATGTTTAAACATGTAGCTAGGTGTAATGTTAGAGACCACAGAAGACATGTAAATATGAAATAAATGCTTAAACATGTAGCTAGGTGTAATGTTAGAGACCACAGAAGACACGTAAATATGAAATAAATGCTTAAACATGTAGCTATAGGTGTAATGCTAGAGACCACAGAAGACATGTAAATATGAAATAAATGCTTAAACATGTAGCTATAGGTGTGATGTTAGAGACCACAGAAGACATGTAAATATGAAATAAATGCTTAAACATGTAGCTATAGGTGTAATGTTAGAGACCACAGAAGACATGTAAATATGAAATAAATGCTTAAACATGTAGCTATAGGTGTAATGTTAGAGACCACAGAAGACATGTAAATATGAAATAAATGCTTAAACATGTAGCTAGGTGTAATGTTAGAGACCACAGAAGTGAACCTTTCAAGCCTGTTTTCTCAACTCGCTGTTTCTCTGCAAGACATTACTCTATAAGCCATATCTCCAAAACTGGAGGGTCAAACTGAATAACCAATATGTCAATCCAATGGCAGTCCATCAGTCAAATGTAGTCACATATAAGAGGATGTGTATGGGATGTGTATAGAGGGTGTGTATGGGATGTGTGTACCTTGGTCTCTGCCAGTCCCGTTCACTGTAACATCTTCTCTTCTCACCTCCTTGGCCTCCACACCCTGTTTAGACAGACACACCCTGTTTAGATGAACACACCCTGTTTAGACAGACACACCCTGTTTAGACAGACTCACCCTGTTCAGACAGACTCACCCTGTTTAGACAGACTCACCCTGTTTAGACAGACTCACCCTGTTTAGACAGACTCACCCTGTTTAGACAGACTCACCCTGTTTAGACAGACACACCCTGTTTAGACAGACTCACCCTGTTTAGACAGACACACCCTGTTTAGACAGACTCACCCTGTTCAGACAGACACACCCTGTTTAGACAGACACACCCTGTTTAGACAGACACACCCTGTTTAGACAGACACACCCTGTTTAGACAGACACACCCTGTTTAGACAGACTCACCCTGTTTAGACAGACTCACCCTGTTTAGACAGACTCACCCTGTTTAGACAGACACACCCTGTTTAGACAGACTCACCCTGTTTAGACAGACTCACCCTGTTTAGACAGACACACCCTGTTTAGACAGACTCACCCTGTTTAGACAGACACACCCTGTTTAGACAGACTCACCCTGTTTAGACAGACTCACCCTGTTTAGACAGACTCACCCTGTTTAGACAGACACACCCTGTTTAGACAGACTCACCCTGTTTAGACAGACTCACCCTGTTTAGACAGACTCACCCTGTTTAGACAGACTCACCCTGTTTAGACAGACTCACCCTGTTCAGACAGACTCACCCTGTTTAGACAGACACACCCTGTTTATACAGACACACCCTGTTTATACAGACTCACCCTGTTTATACAGACTCACCCTGTTTAGACAGACTCACCCTGTTTAGACAGACACACCCTGTTTAGACAGACTCACCCTGTTTAGACAGACTCACCCTGTTTAGACAGACTCACCCTGTTCAGACAGACTCACCCTGTTTAGACAGACACACCCTGTTTAGACAAACACACCCTGTTTAGACAGACTCACCCTGTTCAGACAGACACACCCTGTTTAGACAGACACACCCTGTTTAGACAGACTCACCCTGTTTAGACAGACACACCCTGTTTAGACAGACTCACCCTGTTTAGACAGACTCACCCTGTTTAGACAGACTCACCCTGTTTAGACAGACTCACCCTGTTTAGACAGACTCACCCTGTTTAGACAGACTCACCCTGTTTAGACAGACACACCCTGTTTAGACAGACTCACCCTGTTTAGACAGACACACCCTGTTTAGACAAACACACCCTGTTTAGACAGACTCACCCTGTTTAGACAGACTCACCCTGTTTAGACAGACTCACCCTGTTTAGACAGACTCACCCTGTTTAGACAGACTCACCCTGTTTAGACAGACTCACCCTGTTCAGACAGACTCACCCTGTTCAGACAGACTCACCCTGTTTAGACAGACTCACCCTGTTTAGACAGACTCACCCTGTTTAGACAGACTCACCCTGTTCAGACAGACACACCCTGTTTAGACAGACTCACCCTGTTTAGACAGACTCACCCTGTTTAGACAGACTCACCCTGTTTAGACAGACACACCCTGTTTAGACAGACTCACCCTGTTTAGACAGACTCACCCTGTTCAGACAGACACACCCTGTTCAGACAGACTCACCCTGTTTAGACAGACTCACCCTGTTTAGACAGACTCACCCTGTTTAGACAGACTCGCCCTGTTTAGACAGACTCGCCCTGTTTAGACAGACTCACCCTGTTTAGACAGACTCACCCTGTTTAGACAGACTCACCCTGTTTAGACAGACTCACCCTGTTTAGACAGACTCGCCCTGTTTAGATGAACACACCCTGTTTAGACAGACACACCCTGTTTAGACAGACTCACCCTGTTTAGACAGACTCGCCCTGTTTAGACAGACTCACCCTGTTTAGACAGACTCACCCTGTTTAGACAGACTCACCCTGTTTAGACAGACTCACCCTGTTTAGACAGACTCACCCTGTTTAGACAGACTCACCCTGTTTAGACAGACACACCCTGTTTAGACAAACACACCCTGTTTAGACAGACTCACCCTGTTTAGACAGACTCACCCTGTTCAGACAGACTCACCCTGTTTAGACAGACACACCCCTGTTTAGACAGACTCACCCTGTTTAGACAGACTCACCCTGTTTAGACAGACTCGCCCTGTTTAGATGAACACACCCTGTTTAGACAGACACACCCTGTTTAGACAGACTCACCCTGTTTAGACAGACTCGCCCCTGTTTAGACAGACTCACCCTGTTTAGACAGACTCACCCTGTTTAGACAGACTCACCCTGTTTAGACAGACTCACCCTGTTTAGACAGACACACCCTGTTCAGACAGACTCACCCTGTTTAGACAGACTCACCCTGTTTAGACAGACTCACCCTGTTCAGACAGACTCACCCTGTTTAGACAGACACACCCTGTTCGGACAGACTCACCCTGTTTAGACAGACTCACCCTGTTTAGACAGACTCACCCTGTTTAGACAGACTCACCCTGTTTAGACAGACTCACCCTGTTTAGACAGACTCACCCTGTTTAGACAGACTCACCCTGTTTAGACAGACACACCCTGTTTAGACAGACTCACCCTGTTTAGACAGACTCGCCCTGTTTAGACAGACACACCCTGTTTAGACAGACTCACCCTGTTTAGACAGACACACCCTGTTTAGACAGACTCACCCTGTTTAGACAGACACACCCTGTTTAGACAGACTCGCCCTGTTTAGACAGACTCACCCTGTTTAGACAGACTCACCCTGTTTAGACAGACACACCCTGTTTAGACAGACTCACCCTGTTTAGACAGACACACCCTGTTTAGACAGACTCGCCCTGTTTAGACAGACTCACCCTGTTTAGACAGACTCACCCTGTTTAGACAGACACACCCTGTTTAGACAGACACACCCTGTTTAGACAGACTCACCCTGTTTAGACAGACTCACCCTGTTTAGACAGACACACCCTGTTTAGACAGACTCACCCTGTTTAGACAGACTCACCCTGTTCAGACAGACTCACCCTGTTCAGACAGACTCACCCTGTTCAGACAGACTCACCCTGTTTAGACAGACACGCCCTGTTTAGACAGACACGCCCTGTTTAGACAGACTCACCCTGTTTAGACAGACTCACCCTGTTTAGACAGACACACCCTGTTTAGACAGACTCACCCTGTTTAGACAGACTCACCCTGTTTAGACAGACTCACCCTGTTCAGACAGACTCACCCTGTTTAGACAGACACACCCTGTTCAGACAGACTCACCCTGTTTAGACAGACTCACCCTGTTTAGACAGACTCACCCTGTTTAGACAGACTCACCCTGTTCAGACAGACTCACCCTGTTTAGACAGACACACCCTGTTCAGACAGACTCACCCTGTTTAGACAGACACACCCTGTTCAGACAGACTCACCCTGTTTAGACAGACTCACCCTGTTTAGACAGACTCACCCTGTTCAGACAGACACACCCTGTTTAGACAGACACACCCTGTTTAGACAGACTCACCCTGTTTAGACAGACTCACCCTGTTTAGACAGACTCACCCTGTTCAGACAGACTCACCCTGTTCAGACAGACTCACCCTGTTTAGACAGACACACCCTGTTCAGACAGACTCACCCTGTTTAGACAGACACACCCTGTTCAGACAGACTCACCCTGTTTAGACAGACACACCCTGTTCAGACAGACTCACCCTGTTTAGACAGACTCACCCTGTTTAGACAGACTCACCCTGTTCAGACAGACACACCCTGTTTAGACAGACACACCCTGTTTAGACAGACTCACCCTGTTTCCATGTATTTATAAAGCACCTTTCGAAACAAGGTTACAAAGTGCTGAACAGTGACACAATATAAAACAATCAGGTTAAAACGAAACTAAAAATAAAACAAAATAATGCAAGAAAAAAAAAAATATATATATATATAATCATATAATCAATACTCAAAGATTAAAACAGAAACAATGGATATGGATGACATCACGGATACGGATGATGACATCACGGATACGGATGACATCACGGATGACATCACAGAGACAGGGCGGGGCCCAGTGCGTGCGATGGAACAGCTGCTCTGCCCTTTAGCAGGCAGACAGGTGACGTTATGCCCCCCCCCTCCCCCCCCCCCCCCCTCTCTAGGAGGGCTATTTTGGACATCCACATAAAAGCGCGTGGGGCTCTCTCGCCCCTCTCTCTCTCGCCGCTCCGCTTACGTCCCAAGATAGACTCTCTCCCCCCACCACCCCCCCCCCCGCCCCGGTAGACCCTAAATATACACTGCACCCCCCCCCCCCCTGAGCCCAGTAACTACCCCCTCCTCCCCTCCCTGCCCTACAGTTACCCCCGCATGGAGCAACACAACATGCATCACCATCAGAGAGTGGATTAGATTAATACATGGAGATAGTTAGGACAGGCAGACAGCAGGCAGACAGGCAGACAGGCAGGCAGGCAGGCAGGCAGACAGGCAGGCAGACAGGCAGGCAGACAGGCAGGCAGGCAGGCAGGCAGGCAGACAGACAGACAGACAGACAGTTAAATGAGCATGACATCACACCTATAGCCGCAGATTTGAGAACGGAGGATTAATAGACATTATAATATAAATATAGTCAGTTGTGCTGACTGGTGATTATAGACAGAGTTCTGTCAGAGCAGCAGAACTACACACACACACACACACACACACACACACACACACACACACACACACACACACACACACACACACACACACACACACACACACACACACACACACACACACACACACACACACACACACACACACACACACACACACACACACACACACACACACACAGGAGGCTGCCAGAGCAGCGCAGTATGTTATGAGGGATTAGCGGTGGTTGATGGGCCGTCCGGTAGCCACTTCATCCACTTCAATCAGCACCTCACAGGCACAGGAGACACGTGTGTGTGTGTGTGTGTGTGTGTGTGTGTGTGTGTGTGTGTGTGTGTGTGTGTGTGTGTGTGTGTGTGTGTGTGTGTGTGGGCTTTCACTTCTAGTGACTTTTGAGCGGTGCTAGCCCTGCCCCTAGCCCCTCCTATACACAGGTTTAAGGTTTGTCTTTAGTGTTTGTTTAGAAAACGCCACATTGACAACAAAGGGAACATTTACGTCATATTGTCTTTTTATTTATTGTTAATGACATTTAATGTTTGTGTTTTACACCGTTTGTTTTACATCACCATTACTCTTATTATATATTTTACCTAATCAACATGAGTTAGACTTTGATGTGTTAGCGCCTCTCACTTCACACGGGTGTGATTTTTAGTAGTTGACTATAGTTGCGTATAGTTAACTATACCCATTGTGTAAAAAAGAAAACTTAGAAAAATGTAAAAACTGTACATTGGTGACTATATAGCTATAATCCCCCCCCCCCCCCCCCCCCCCCCATTTCCCCTCACTGTATATGTATCTTTTCCCTTTTTGCTTCCTTTATGATGAATTCCTGTTCTGTTCTTTAACTACATAGAAGTGTCTATTTGTACGTCTCTAAATGTTTTGATGAATTGAACAATGTGGACCCTGTTGTAAACAAGTGTAATGCTTAATTGGGTCGTCCACTCACAGTTAACAGTCTTTGTATTGAGTTTGTGCTTAAAATGTACTGTATAAATTCTACAAACTGTTAATAAATATTTCAATCAATCAATCAATCAATCTAGTTCAGGGGTGGTGCAACTTTGATGACGGAGAGGGCCAATATATTTCCACACTCACTCCAGAGGGCCATATATTACTGTCGTAGCAATGCTATATTCGAATTGAAATAAGTTGAGCCAGAAGGCAAAGCTCTCTGTCTACCGAGCAATCTTCGTTCCTACTCTCACCTATGGTCATGAAGTGTTCCTACTCTCACCTATGGTCATGAAGTGTTCCTACTCTCACCTATGGTCATGAAGTGTTCCTACTCTCACCTATGGTCATGAAGTGTTCCTACTCTCATCTATGGTCATGAAGTGTGGGTCATGACCGAAAGCATAAGGTCACGAATACAAGCGGCTGAAATTAGTTTTCTTCGACGGGTGGCTGGCATCTCCCTTAGAGATAGGGTGAGAAGTTCAGTCACACGAGAGAGACTCGGAGTAGAACCGCTGCTCCTTCGCCTGGAAAGGAGCCAGCTTAGGTGGTTCGGGCATCTGGTTAGGATGCCACTCGGGCGCCTCCCTAGGGAGGTCCTCGACGCATGTCCCACTGGGAGGAGACCCCGGGGCAGACCAAGGCGCAGTTGGAGGAAATACATCGACTCTCTGGCCTTGGAACGTCTCGGAATCCCCCAGGAGGAAGTCACTGATGTTGCTCGGGCGCGGGGGCAAGTCAGGGCTC
>NC_139697.1:105057308-105066892 GCF_964188405.1 Protomyctophum parallelum | reverse complement strand
CATAGTAATAGAGAACACTCTCCCATAGTATAGGAACACTCTCCCATAGTAATAAGGAACTTCCCATAGTAATAAGGAACATCTCGCCATAGTAATAAGGAACACTCTCCCATAGTAATAAGGAACACTCTCCCATAGTAATAAGGAACCTCTCCCATAGTAATAGGAACAATCTCCCATAGTAATAAGGAACACTCTCCCATAGTAATAAGGAACACTCTCCCATAGTAATAAGGAACACTCTCCCATAGTAATAAGGAACACTCTCCCATAGTAATAAGGAACACTCTCCCATAGTAATAAGGAACACTCTCCCATAGTAATAAGGAACACTCTCCCATAGTAATAAGGAACACTCTCCCATAGTAATAAGGAACACTCTCCCATAGTAATAAGGAACACTCTCCCATAGTAATAAGGAACACTCTCCCATAGTAATAAGGAACACTCTCCCATAGTAATAAGGAACTCTCCCATAGTAATAAGGAACACTCTCCCATAGTAATAAGGAACACTCTCCCATAGTAATAAGGAACACTCTCCCATAGTAATAAGGAACACTCTCCCATAGTAATAAGGAACACTCTCCCATAGTAATAAGGAACACTCTCCCATAGTAATAAGGAACACCCAATAGACTCTCCCATAGTAATAAGGAACACTCTCCCATAGTAATAAGGAACACTCTCCCATAGTAATAAGGAACACTCTCCCATAGTAATAAGGAACACTCTCCCATAGTAATAAGGAACACTCTCCCATAGTAATAAGGAACACTCTCCCATAGTAATAAGGAACACTCTCCCATAGTAATAAGGAACACTCTCCCATAGTAATAAGGAACACTCTCCCATAGTAATAAGGAACTCTCCCATAGTAATAAGGAACACTCTCCCATAGTAATAAGGAACACTCTCCCATAGTAATAAGGAACACTCTCCCATAGTAATAAGGAACACTCTCCCATAGTAATAAGGAACACTCTCCCATAGTAATAAGGAACACTCTCCCATAGTAATAAGGAACACTCTCCCATAGTAATAAGGAACTCTCTCCCATAGTAATAAGGAACACTCTCCCATAGTAATAAGGAACTCTCCCATAGTAATAAGGAACACTCTCCCATAGTAATAAGGAACACTCTCCCATAGTAATAAGGAACACTCTCCCATAGTAATAAGGAACACTCTCCCATAGTAATAAGGAACACTCTCCCATAGTAATAAGGAACACTCTCCCATAGTAATAAGGAACACTCTCCCATAGTAATAAGGAACTCTCTCCCATAGTAATAAGGAACACTCTCCCATAGTAATAAGGAACACTCTCCATAGTAATAAGGAACTCTCCCATAGTAATAAGGAACTCTCTCCCATAGTAATAAGGAACACTCTCCCATAGTAATAAGGAACACTCTCCCATAGTAATAAGGAACACTCTCCCATAGTAATAAGGAACACTCTCCCATAGTAATAAGGAACACTCTCCCATAGTAATAAGGAACTCTCCCATAGTAATAAGGAACACTCTCCCATAGTAATAAGGAACACTCTCCCATAGTAATAAGGAACACTCTCCCATAGTAATAAGGAACACTCTCCCATAGTAATAAGGAACACTCTCCCATAGTAATAAGGAACACTCTCCATAGTAATAAGGAACACTCTCCCATAGTAATAAGGAACACTCTCCCATAGTAATAAGGAACACTCTCCCATAGTAATAAGGAACACTCTCCCATAGTAATAAGGAACTCTCCCATAGTAATAAGGAACACTCTCCCATAGTAATAAGGAACTCTCCCATAGTAATAAGGAACTCTCCCATAGTAATAAGGAACTCTCCCATAGTAATAAGGAACTCTCTCCCATAGTAATAAGGAACTCTCCCATAGTAATAAGGAACACTCTCCCATAGTAATAAGGAACTCTCTCCCATAGTAATAAGGAACTCTCCCATAGTAATAAGGAACACTCTCCCATAGTAATAAGGAACACTCTCCCATAGTAATAAGGAACTCTCTCCCATAGTAATAAGGAACACTCTCCCATAGTAATAAGGAACACTCTCCCATAGTAATAAGGAACACTCTCCCATAGTAATAAGGAACACTCTCCCATAGTAATAAGGAACTCTCCCATAGTAATAAGGAACTCTCCCATAGTAATAAGGAACTCTCCCATAGTAATAAGGAACACTCTCCCATAGTAATAAGGAACTCTCTCCCATAGTAATAAGGAACACTCTCCCATAGTAATAAGGAACTCTCCCATAGTAATAAGGAACTCTCTCCCATAGTAATAAGGAACACTCTCCCATAGTAATAAGGAACACTCTCCCATAGTAATAAGGAACACTCTCCCATAGTAATAAGGAACACTCTCCCATAGTAATAAGGAACACTCTCCCATAGTAATAAGGAACTCTCCCATAGTAATAAGGAACACTCTCCCATAGTAATAAGGAACACTCTCCCATAGTAATAAGGAACACTCTCCCATAGTAATAAGGAACTCTCTCCCATAGTAATAAGGAACACTCTCCCATAGTAATAAGGAACACTCTCCCATAGTAATAAGGAACACTCTCCCATAGTAATAAGGAACTCTCCCATAGTAATAAGGAACACTCTCCCATAGTAATAAGGAACACTCTCCCATAGTAATAAGGAACTCTCCCATAGTAATAAGGGACACTCTCCCATAGTAATAAGGAACTCTCCCATAGTAATAAGGAACTCTCCCATAGTAATAAGGAACTCTCCCATAGTAATAAGGAACTCTCTCCCATAGTAATAAGGAACTCTCCCATAGTAATAAGGAACACTCTCCCATAGTAATAAGGAACTCTCTCCCATAGTAATAAGGAACTCTCCCATAGTAATAAGGAACACTCTCCCATAGTAATAAGGAACACTCTCCCATAGTAATAAGGAACTCTCTCCCATAGTAATAAGGAACACTCTCCCATAGTAATAAGGAACTCTCCCATAGTAATAAGGAACACTCTCCCATAGTAATAAGGAACACTCTCCCATAGTAATAAGGAACACTCTCCCATAGTAATAAGGAACACTCTCCCATAGTAATAAGGAACACTCTCCCATAGTAATAAGGAACACTCTCCCATAGTAATAAGGAACACTCTCCCATAGTAATAAGGAACTCTCCCATAGTAATAAGGAACACTCTCCCATAGTAATAAGGAACACTCTCCCATAGTAATAAGGAACACTCTCCCATAGTAATAAGGAACTCTCCCATAGTAATAAGGAACACTCTCCCATAGTAATAAGGAACACTCTCCCATAGTAATAAGGAACTCTCTCCCATAGTAATAAGGAACACTCTCCCATAGTAATAAGGAACACTCTCCCATAGTAATAAGGAACTCTCTCCCATAGTAATAAGGAACACTCTCCCATAGTAATAAGGAACACTCTCCCATAGTAATAAGGAACACTCTCCCATAGTAATAAGGAACACTCTCCCATAGTAATAAGGAACACTCTCCCATAGTAATAAGGAACTCTCTCCCATAGTAATAAGGAACACTCTCCCATAGTAATAAGGAACACTCTCCCATAGTAATAAGGAACACTCTCCCATAGTAATAAGGAACACTCTCCCATAGTAATAAGGAACACTCTCCCATAGTAATAAGGAACTCTCTCCCATAGTAATAAGGAACACTCTCCCATAGTAATAAGGAACACTCTCCCATAGTAATAAGGAACTCTCCCATAGTAATAAGGAACTATCTCCCATAGTAATAAGGAACACTCTCCCATAGTAATAAGGAACACTCTCCCATAGTAATAAGGAACACTCTCCCATAGTAATAAGGAACACTCTCCCATAGTAATAAGGAACACTCTCCCATAGTAATAAGGAACACTCTCCCATAGTAATAAGGAACACTCTCCCATAGTAATAAGGAACACTCTCCCATAGTAATAAGGAACACTCTCCCATAGTAATAAGGAACACTCTCCCATAGTAATAAGGAACTCTCTCCCATAGTAATAAGGAACTCTCTCCCATAGTAATAAGGAACACTCTCCCATAGTAATAAGGAACACTCTCCCATAGTAATAAGGAACTATCCCATAGTAATAAGGAACACTCTCCCATAGTAATAAGGAACTCGCCCATAGTAATAAGGAACACTCTCCCATAGTAATAAGGAACACTCTCCCATAGTAATAAGGAACACTCTCCCATAGTAATAAGGAACTCTCCCATAGTAATAAGGAACACTCTCCCATAGTAATAAGGAACACTCTCCCATAGTAATAAGGAACACTCTCCCATAGTAATAAGGAACACTCTCCCATAGTAATAAGGAACACTCTCCCATAGTAATAAGGAACAAACACTCTCCATAGTAATAAGGAACACTCTCCCATAGTAATAAGGAACACTCCCATAGTAATAAGGAACACTCTCCCATAGTAATAAGGAACACTCTCCCATAGTAATAAGGAACTCTCTCCCATAGTAATAAGGAACACTCTCCCATAGTAATAAGGAACTCTCCCATAGTAATAAGGAACACTCTCCCATAGTAATAAGGAACACTCTCCCATAGTAATAAGGAACACTCTCCCATAGTAATAAGGAACTCTCTCCCATAGTAATAAGGAACACTCCCATAGTAATAAGGAACACTCTCCCATAGTAATAAGGAACACTCTCCCATAGTAATAAGGAACTCTCTCCCATAGTAATAAGGAACACTCTCCCATAGTAATAAGGAACTCTCCCATAGTAATAAGGAACACTCTCCCATAGTAATAAGGAACACTCTCCCATAGTAATAAGGAACACTCTCCCATAGTAATAAGGAACTCTCCCATAGTAATAAGGAACTCTCCCATAGTAATAAGGAACTCTCCCATAGTAATAAGGAACACTCTCCCATAGTAATAAGGAACTCTCCCATAGTAATAAGGAACTCTCTCCCATAGTAATAAGGAACACTCTCCCATAGTAATAAGGAACTCTCCCATAGTAATAAGGAACTCTCTCCCATAGTAATAAGGAACACTCTCCCATAGTAATAAGGAACACTCTCCCATAGTAATAAGGAACACTCTCCCATAGTAATAAGGAACACTCTCCCATAGTAATAAGGAACACTCTCCCATAGTAATAAGGAACTCTCCCATAGTAATAAGGAACACTCTCCCATAGTAATAAGGAACACTCTCCCATAGTAATAAGGAACACTCTCCCATAGTAATAAGGAACTCTCTCCCATAGTAATAAGGAACACTCTCCCATAGTAATAAGGAACACTCTCCCATAGTAATAAGGAACACTCTCCCATAGTAATAAGGAACTCTCCCATAGTAATAAGGAACACTCTCCCATAGTAATAAGGAACACTCTCCCATAGTAATAAGGAACTCTCCCATAGTAATAAGGAACACTCTCCCATAGTAATAAGGAACTCTCCCATAGTAATAAGGAACTCTCCCATAGTAATAAGGAACTCTCCCAGAGTAATAAGGAACTCTCTCCCATAGTAATAAGGAACTCTCCCATAGTAATAAGGAACACTCTCCCATAGTAATAAGGAACTCTCTCCCATAGTAATAAGGAACTCTCCCATAGTAATAAGGAACACTCTCCCATAGTAATAAGGAACACTCTCCCATAGTAATAAGGAACTCTCTCCCATAGTAATAAGGAACACTCTCCCATAGTAATAAGGAACACTCTCCCATAGTAATAAGGAACACTCTCCCATAGTAATAAGGAACACTCTCCCATAGTAATAAGGAACACTCTCCCATAGTAATAAGGAACTCTCTCCCATAGTAATAAGGAACTCTCCCATAGTAATAAGGAACTCTCCCATAGTAATAAGGAACTCTCCCATAGTAATAAGGAACACTCTCCCATAGTAATAAGGAACTCTCCCATAGTAATAAGGAACACTCTCCCATAGTAATAAGGAACACTCTCCCATAGTAATAAGGAACACTCTCCCATAGTAATAAGGAACACTCTCCCATAGTAATAAGGAACACTCTCCCATAGTAATAAGGAACTCTCTCCCATAGTAATAAGGAACTCTCCCATAGTAATAAGGAACACTCTCCCATAGTAATAAGGAACTCTCCCATAGTAATAAGGAACACTCTCCCATAGTAATAAGGAACACTCTCCCATAGTAATAAGGAACACTCTCCCATAGTAATAAGGAACTCTCTCCCATAGTAATAAGGAACACTCTCCCATAGTAATAAGGAACACTCTCCCATAGTAATTAGGGGTGCAACGGTTTTCGGTTTAAAACTGAACCGTTCGGTACGGCATGCACGGTTCAATACGCTCTAATGAACCGCGCTATTTCGGTTTGCATTAATTAATTTCTTACAGCTGCGAAGAATGTATTTCTCGGTCACACACCGGCCTACTTAGAAGTCTAGCACTCTATCGGTCACACACCGTCCTACTAAGAAGTCTAGCACTCTTTCGGTCACAGAAGTGTAGCACTCTGTCGGCCCACCCCCTATCCCCCCCACAGACACACACACACACACACACACACACACAGAGAGAGACGGCATGATGAGGAGAATCCAGCCCTCGTCTTTAAACAACTTCTTGAAAAGACCTCTCTGTGGAATAATTATTGATCGTCATACACAGAGACACACACACAGCGGAGTAACCTCGAATGAACAGGCTTCTAAGCACGCATCTTTTTAAGTTTGTTCAGATCTGCTTCTGCATCTGCACTCGCTGTTTGAGTGCTAAAAGGGAGAGAGAGAGCAAAAATAACTCGTTTTTTCGGAGCAGGAGAAGAATATTCCGTCTGAAAAGTCCCAACAAAATACTCCTGTCCAATCCATGACTGTAGATAGAAACCCTTCTTCTAATAATATAAGCATAATATCGCATGCAGAGATCTTTATTGTAAACTTTTGTAAATGTTTCTGTGCGACACGGCACTCTGCTGTGAATTCCTCCCCTCTCTCCCCCACTCTCCTCTCCTCCCTGCATGTGCTGAGTCTGCACCACGTGTGAGTGCATAGGTGCATTATTTTTTCCCTTGAACATAATATTGATGAGGCACATTAAAATAGCAATATAAGGTTTTTTCCCCCCTTTAAAATAATGAAAAGGCAGAAATGCCTAATAAAATAATATATGCTAAAAAAAGAATAAAAGAAAATGCTATAAATAAACTTTTTTGGTGCAAGCCAGTCCCTGGACTTATGTGTGTGGGTATGAGCATGAAAGCAGCATGGTTGTTTTTCCACCTGTACCTGCAACCTAACACACACACAAACACACGCACATATTAACTGTATATATGATGATTTTGTGTGTGCCAGGAGGCTACAGTACAGTACAGTAGAGGGTACAGTAGAGGGACCGGCACACAGAACTCTGTCATTTCTCAGCCGTTTCGGACACGGGGCGGCATTTCGGAACTCTCTCCCATAGTAATAAGGAACACTCTCCCATAGTAATAAGGAACAAACAACACATCGCATATTGGCCTTTTTACACTTGGACACTAATTGCAGGAATTTGTTGAGGTGCAAAAATCAGATTCTTTGTAAAAGCATGTACTCTAGATTAGTCTAAAGCATGTACTCTAGATTAGTCTGTAAAAGCATGTACTCTAGATTAGTCTAAAGCATGTACTCTAGATTAGTCTAAAGCATGTACTCTAGATTAGTCTAAAGCATGTACTCTAGATTAGTCTAAAGCATGTACTCTAGATTAGTCTGTAAAAGCATGTACTCTAGATTAGTCTAAAGCATGTACTCTAGATTAGTCTAAAGCATGTACTCTAGATTAGTCTGTAAAAGCATGTACTCTAGATTAGTCTAAAGCATGTACTCTAGATTAGTCTAAAGCATGTACTCTAGATTAGTCTAAAGCATGTACTCTAGATTAGTCTAAAGCATGTACTCTAGATTAGTCTAAAGCATGTACTCTAGATTAGTCTAAAGCATGTACTCTAGATTAGTCTAAAGCATGTACTCTAGATTAGTCTGTAAAAGCATGTATTCTAGATTAGTCTAAAGCATGTACTCTAGATTAGTCTAAAGCATGTATTCTAGATTAGTCTAAAGCATGTACTCTAGATTAGTCTAAAGCATGTACTCTAGATTAGTCTAAAGCATGTACTCTAGATTAGTCTAAAGCATGTACTCTAGATTAGTCTAAAGCATGTACTCTAGATTAGTCTAAAGCATGTATTCTAGATTAGTCTAAAGCATGTACTCTAGATTAGTCTAAAGCATGTACTCTAGATTAGTCTAAAGCATGTACTCTAGATTAGTCTAAAGCATGTACTCTAGATTAGTCTAAAGCATGTACTCTAGATTAGTCTAAAGCATGTACTCTAGATTAGTCTAAAGCATGTACTCTAGATTAGTCTAAAGCATGTACTCTAGATTAGTCTAAAGCATGTATTCTAGATTAGTCTAAAGCATGTACTCTAGATTAGTCTAAAGCATGTACTCTAGATTAGTCTAAAGCATGTACTCTAGATTAGTCTAAAGCATGTACTCTAGATTAGTCTAAAGCATGTACTCTAGATTAGTCTAAAGCATGTACTCTAGATTAGTCTAAAGCATGTACTCTAGATTAGTCTAAAGCATGTACTCTAGATTAGTCTAAAGCATGTACTCTAGATTAGTCTAAAGCATGTACTCTAGATTAGTCTAAAGCATGTACTCTAGATTAGTCTAAAGCATGTATTCTAGATTAGTCTAAAGCATGTATTCTAGATTAGTCTAAAGCATGTACTCTAGATTAGTCTAAAGCATGTACTCTAGATTAGTCTAAAGCATGTACTCTAGATTAGTCTAAAGCATGTACTCTAGATTAGTCTAAAGCATGTACTCTAGATTAGTCTAAAGCATGTACTCTAGATTAGTCTAAAGCATGTACTCTAGATTAGTCTAAAGCATGTACTCTAGATTAGTCTAAAGCATGTACTCTAGATTAGTCTAAAGCATGTACTCTAGATTAGTCTAAAGCATGTATTCTAGATTAGTCTAAAGCATGTATTCTAGATTAGTCTAAAGCATGTACTCTAGATTAGTCTAAAGCATGTACTCTAGATTAGTCTAAAGCATGTACTCTAGATTAGTCTAAAGCATGTACTCTAGATTAGTCTAAAGCATGTACTCTAGATTAGTCTAAAGCATGTACTCTAGATTAGTCTAAAGCATGTACTCTAGATTAGTCTAAAGCATGTACTCTAGATTAGTCTAAAGCATGTACTCTAGATTAGTCTAAAGCATGTACTCTAGATTAGTCTAAAGCATGTACTCTAGATTAGTCTAAAGCATGTACTCTAGATTAGTCTGTAAAAGCATGTACTCTAGATTAGTCTGTAAAAGCATGTACTCTAGATTAGTCTAAAGCATGTACTCTAGATTAGTCTGTAAAAGCATGTACTCTAGATTAGACTAAAGCATGTATTCTTGATTAGTCTGTAAAAGCATGTACTCTGTAGTCTTGAATGCATTTAAAATTACATTCAAAAGCAAGTACTTTTTTATTCTTATACTTACATTTTGACTGAGCTATTTTACTTGTAGTGGA
>NC_139697.1:105049808-105052308 GCF_964188405.1 Protomyctophum parallelum | reverse complement strand
TTACCCTGGAAAAAGGTCCCTTTCAGTAGGACTTTAGTCCCCTCAGCCATCAGGACAAAGATACAGAACCTTACCCTGGAAAAAGGTCCCTTTCAGTGGGACTTTAGTCCCCTCAGCCATCAGGACAAAGATACAGAACCTTACCCTGGAAAAAGGTCCCTTTCAGTAGGACTTTAGTCCCCTCAGCCATCAGGACAAAGATACAGAACCTTACCCTGGAAAAAGGTCCCTTTCAGTGGGACTTTAGTCCCCTCATGCCATCAGGACAAAGATACAGAACCTTACCCTGGAAAAAGGTCCCTTTCAGTAGGACTTTAGTCCCCTCATGCCATCAGGACAAAGATACAGAACCTTACCCTGGAAAAAGGTCCCTTTCAGTAGGACTTTAGTCCCCTCAGCCATCAGGACAAAGATACAGAACCTTACCCTGGAGAAAGGTCCCTTTCAGTGGGACTTTAGTCCCCTCAGCCATCAGGACAAAGATACAGAACCTTACCCTGGAAAAAGGTCCCTTTCAGTGGGACTTTAGTCCCCTCAGCCATCAGGACAAAGATACAGAACCTTACCCTGGAAAAAGGTCCCTTTCAGTAGGACTTTAGTCCCCTCAGCCATCAGGACAAAGATACAGAACCTTACCCTGGAAAAAGGTCCCTTTCAGTGGGACTTTAGTCCCCTCAGCCATCAGGACAAAGATACAGAACCTTACCCTGGAAAAAGGTCCCTTTCAGTGGGACTTTAGTCCCCTCAGCCATCAGGACAAAGATACAGAACCTTACCCTGGAAAAAGGTCCCTTTCAGTGGGACTTTAGTCCCCTCAGCCATCAGGACAAAGATACAGAACCTTACCCTGGAAAAAGGTCCCTTTCAGTGGGACTTTAGTCCCCTCAGCCATCAGGACAAAGATACAGAACCTTACCCTGGAAAAAGGTCCCTTTCAGTAGGACTTTAGTCCCCTCAGCCATCAGGACAAAGATACAGAACCTTACCCTGGAAAAAGGTCCGTTTCAGTAGGACTTTAGTCCCCTCAGCCATCAGGACAAAGATACAGAACCTTACCCTGGAAAAAGGTCCGTTTCAGTAGGACTTTAGTCCCCTCAGAACCTTACCCTGGAAAAAGGTCCCTTTCAGTAGGACTTTAGTCCCCTCAGCCATCAGGACAAAGATACAGAACCTTACCCTGGAAAAAGGTCCGTTTCAGTAGGACTCTAGTCCCCTCAGAACCTTACCCTGGAGAAAGGTCCGTTTCAGAAGGACTTTAGTCCCCTCAGAACCTTACCCTGGAAAAAGGTCCGTTTTAGTAGGACTTTTGTCCCCTCAGCCATCAGGACAAAGATACAGAACCTTACCCTGGAAAAAGGTCCGTTTCAGAAGGACTTTTGTCCCCTCAGCCATCGCGGCATTAAACAAACTGCCCCGCCGATAGGATGGTTCTGTACACAGTGTACAGTATGATAGGATGTTTCTGTACACAGTGTACAGTATGATAGGATGGTTCTGTACACAGTGTACAGTATGATAGGATGGTTCTGTACACAGTGTACAGTATGATAGGATGGTTCTGTACACAGTGTACAGTATGATAGGATGGTTCTGTACACAGTGTACAGTATGATAGGATGGTTTCTGTACACAGTGTACAGTATGATAGGATGGTTCTGTACACAGTGTACAGTATGATAGGATGGTTCTGTACACAGTGTACAGTATGATAGGATGGTTCTGTACACAGTGTACAGTATGATAGGATGGTTCTGTACACAGTGTACAGTATGATAGGATGGTTCTGTACACAGTGTACAGTATGATAGGATGGTTCTGTACACAGTGTACAGTATGATAGGATGGTTCTGTACACAGTGTACAGTATGATAGGATGGTTCTGTACACAGTGTACAGTATGATAGGATGGTTCTGTACACAGTGTACAGTATGATAGGATGGTTCTGTACACAGTGTACAGTATGATAGGATGGTTCTGTACACAGTGTACAGTATGATAGGATGGTTCTGTACACAGTGTACAGTATGATAGGATGGTTCTGTACACAGTGTACAGTATGATAGGATGGTTCTGTACACAGTGTACAGTATGATAGGATGGTTTCTGTACACAGTGTACAGTATGATAGGATGGTTCTGTACACAGTGTACAGTATGATAGGATGGTTCTGTACACAGTGTACAGTATGATAGGATGGTTCTGTACACAGTGTACAGTATGATAGGATGGTTCTGTACACAGTGTACAGTATGATAGGATGGTTCTGTACACAGTGTACAGTATGATAGGATGGTTCTGTACACAGTGTACAGTATGATAGGATGGTTCTGTACACAGTGTACAGTATGATAGGATGGTTCTGTACACAGTGTACAGTATGATAGGATGGTTCTGTACACAGTGTACAGTATGATAGGATGGTTCTGTACACAGTGTACAGTATGATAGGATGGTTCTGTACACAGTGTACAGTATGATAGGATGGTTCTGTACACAGTG
>NC_139697.1:105022308-105044808 GCF_964188405.1 Protomyctophum parallelum | reverse complement strand
TTTGAATAAATAACCGTTTGAAAGTGCTGCAATTCCTTGTTCCGCCTGTTGAGGACCACCGAGACTCCACATTTGGTGGAGAATGTGGGTATAGCAGGTCCTAACCACCGCCTAACATGGACCAAGCAGCAGCCTTAAACGCCCTGGTGAAGGGCAACACGGACCTCCAGATGTGCATGCGGGAGGTACTGCGCAGACTGGACAGAGACGCACCGGCCACCAGAGCACCAGCAGCGGTGCTCACCAAGCAAACACCCGACGACGACATCGAGGCTTTCCTAGAGGTATTCGAGCGCTCCGCCACCCGGGAGAGATGGCCACTGGCCGACTGGGGCGGCATCGTAGCCCCCTATCTGTGCGGACCGGCACAACGAGCATGCCGAGACCTCAACGCGAGAGACGCGCTCGACTACGGAAAGCTAAAAGCCGCCATCCTGTCCAGCCGGGGGTACAGCCTCCCCGCCAGAGCACACAGGTTCCACCAGTGGGAGTTCCACATGGCGCAGCCGGCGCGCACCCAGTTCACCGACCTGTGCAGACGCACACAGAACTGGCTCACCACAGGAGAAGATGTCCCCCTCCTCGACCGAATAGTGGTCGACCGCGGCATGAGAGCCTTGCCCCCCGACGCGAAGAAAATAGCAGTGCACGCCTGCCCCACAACCATTGAAGAGCTAGTCACCCTGGTAGAGAACTATCAGGTGGGCACCCAGATGCTGCAAACATCTAAAAGCTCCTCAGCCGAAGAAACCCCACCACTGGACGAGGACCCAGAGAGCGGATCCAGTGAGAGGACCCAGAGAGAGACCCCAGCGAGAGGACACAGTGAGAGAGGACCCAGTGAGGGAATGCATGAGGAAGAGGAAGAAGGTGAAGCTCCTCGCCTCGGCAAGGATCTTAGGGGGGGAGTGTGTGGGGTCTGGTGAGCGACCCCCGCGATGGTAAGTGCGTTGCCAGGGCAACCAGGCACGCTGTCAGACAGAAGACGCCTCGGGCCGTTAGGAACGCCCTCCTCCGCCAGATTGAGCTGATTGACGGACCGCACCCAAATCAGCTAGCGGCTACACCCGTCATATAAAAGCCAGAATCAGTCTGCGTCTGACAGCGGCTGGTTCACACACACACGCTCAAGGAGGCACGCACACCGTCGGGGGGTAAGCAGACACACGCACTTCCACCAAACACACACACTCATGTGTATAGCTCTGCGTGTCTTAACTGTCACTCCTCTCGTCACAGGTTTATATTGTATTCTCACCCCTCTCCAGGCTGTGAAGGAAAACGCCTGTGAAGCAAATAATACTGTATGGACTATAATCGGCCCGAGTGACCCATGTGGGGTTTCTCCTGTCTGTGAAGTTGATATAATTTACTACTCTTTGAATAAATAACCGTGTGAAAGTGCTGCAATTCCTTGTTCCGCCTGTTGAGGACCACCGAGACTCCACAATATATATATATATATATATATATATATATATATATAATTATGTACAATACAGGTTGCAAGCCCACTGGGCAAAGATAAGAAGCGGAGCAGAGACGTGCAGTTCCAGTTGAAATATATATTGTTTTATTGAATTATGTTTAATACAATATGCTACTTCAAAGTGACTTTATTATCAAAGGTCGATATCAAAAGGATCTAAAAAGGGATCACGAATTATGACAGTTAGGGGCCTATATGCTATACTATACCAGTAGCAGGGTTTAAATGTCCTGACACAGGAGAGAGGCAGGGAGTGAGGGGAGAGAAGGGAAATGTCTAACCGCCACCAAAGAGCCCACACACGGCAAGACACACTCTTCAATCACTGCAAGACAAGAGATACTGTTAAAGTGTTGTTTGGCGTTGCTTTTTGTCATGCCAGCTATTCTTAGGCCACTCATGGTCAGTTTATGCACACGGCCCAGGCTTCAGAATATCAGTGCGGCAAATCTACAGCGATACCCCAGGTTTGTTATACTTCCAAGTAATGGTTGATACTTAGAATGTTTATCTTGGAATGCCTGGTCCATGTACAGATCAATGTCTGGTCCATGTACAGATCAATGCCTGGTCCATGTACAGATCAATGCCTGGTCCATGTACAGATCAATGCCTGGTCCATGTACAGATCAATGCCTGGTCCATGTACAGATCAATGCCTGGTCCATGTACAGATCAATGCCTGGTCCATGTACAGATCAATGCCTGGTCCATGTACAGATCAATGTCTGGTCCATGTACAGATCAATGCCTGGACCATGTACAGATCAAAGACACAGCCCACCTCCAGAACCAGGACCTCCTTGTGACTGGTGGTGTCAACAAAGACAACATCAGGTGTATTCAGGATGTTACTTTCTACGACAGTAATATATGGCCCTAGGGAGTGAGTGTGTAAATATAGTGGCCCTCTCCATCGTCAAAGTTGCCCCATGAGTTCAAGTCTGTTGCTCTCCCCTTGTCCCCCATATATGGGGACTAGGTTGGTCTCCCCTTGTCCCCCATATATGGGGACTAGGTTGGTCTCCCCTTGTCCCCCATATATGGGGACTAGGTTGGTCTCCCCTTGTCCCCCATATATGGGGACTAGGTTGGTCTCCCCTTGTCCCCCATATATGGGGACTAGGTTGGTCTCCCCATGTCCCCCATATATGGGGACTAGGTTGGTCTCCCCTTGTCCCCCATATATGGGGACTAGGTTGGTCTCCCCTTGTCCCCCATATATGGGGACTAGGTTGGTCTCCCCTTGTCCCCCATATATGGGGACTAGGTTGCTCTCCCCTTGTCCCCCATATATGGGGACTAGGTTGGTGGAGGGTGTGTAGAGCCCAGGATCACATTAGATGATTGACACAGGGGTGAAAAATGGGTTACAAAATCGTGGGATAAAAAATATATATATAAAAAAAAAAAAAGTTGCCACCCCTGACTTAGACCTCCATTTATACTCTTCAACTTCAATATTTTATAGAAATATTGGGCCTTTTTATGTTACAAATTGTGTAGGCTATTTTGCCCCTGCCATAACTGTATAGGTGTATTACATCAAATATGTAGTATGTATTTTAGTTCTCAGGTGTATTAAATCAAATGTATTTTAGTTTTCAGGGGCCACTGTATATATGATTATAATCTTCAGCAGATGTAACTTGAGTCCATACATAATGGAGGTCTGGTTCCCCCTACTGGTGATTGTTTGTTATTGTAGTTGCAACGCCAGTTTTGTGGAGGGTTTATTATGGTGACATCATCTGCACAGTGACGTAGAGTTTGTGGGGGGAGGGCCAGCGCCCCCATGTTAGCAAAGACATCGCATGCACAGCTAAACCAATCTGGTAACACTCTTGAATGTTTATACATTGCTGCACTAGATGGCACATACTTTCGAACTGCATCAGACACTAGGTCAACAATCCGGTCGTGGCGAGCAATATACAAGTTTTTGTATGCACTACATCCATTTGTTATGTGTGCGATGGATTCTAGGTGTTGTTCAGAATCATGGTGGTTTATACAGAGTGGAGTGTGGGTGTCGGGATACCAGATTGACAGATTGTACTTGGTTGGTAATACTTGCAGTCTTGCTTTGATGGTGAATTTTAAAACATCCTCCCCAATAGCAGCATTTTTGTACATGGAATGTGAAACAGAGTGATCGGCTGAATCAACACAGGCCAACTTTCCCTGCAGTCGACGGCCACGCCAATGTTCTCTGGCTTCAGTCTGTTCTGTGCTGAGCAGAACCCTTCAGTCTGTTCTGTGCTAAGCAGAACCCTTCAGTCTGTTCTGTGCTAAGCAGAACCCTTCAGCCTGTTCTGTGCTAAGCAGAACCCTTCAGTCTGTTCTGTGCTAAACAGAACCCTTCAGTCTGTTCTGTGCTAAGCAGAACCCTTCAGTCTGTTCTGTGCTGAGCAGAACCCTTCAGCCTGTTCTGTGCTAAGCAGAACCCTTCAGTCTGTTCTGTGCTGAGCAGAACCCTTCAGTCTGTTCTGTGCTAAGCAGAACCCTTCAGCCTGTTCTGTGCTAAGCAGAACCCTTCAGTCTGTTCTGTGCTAAGCAGAACCCTTCAGTCTGTTCTGTGCTAAGCAGAACCCTTCAGTCTGTTCTGTGCTAAGCAGAACCCTTCAGCCTGTTCTGTGCTAAGCAGAACCCTTCAGTCTGTTCTGTGCTGAGCAGAACCCTTCAGTCTGTTCTGTGCTAAGCAGAACCCTTCAGCCTGTTCTGTGCTAAGCAGAACCCTTCAGTCTGTTCTGTGCTAAGCAGAACCCTTCAGCCTGTTCTGTGCTAAGCAGAACCCTTCAGTCTGTTCTGTGCTAAGCAGAACCCTTCAGTCTGTTCTGTGCTAAGCAGAACCCTTCAGCCTGTTCTGTGCTAAGCAGAACCCTTCAGTCTGTTCTGTGCTAAGCAGAACCCTTCAGTCTGTTCTGTGCTAAGCAGAACCCTTCAGTCTGTTCTGTGCTAAGCAGAACCCTTCAGTCTGTTCTGTGCTAAGCAGAACCCTTCAGCCTGTTCTGTGCTAAGCAGAACCCTTCAGTCTGTTCTGTGCTGAGCAGAACCCTTCAGTCTGTTCTGTGCTAAGCAGAACCCTTCAGTCTGTTCTGTGCTAAGCAGAACCCTTCAGTCTGTTCCGTGCTAAGCAGAACCCTTCAGTCTGTTCTGTGCTGAGCAGAACCCTTCTTGCCGTTTCTTCCTGTAGTCTAGTGTCTGCTCCCTGGTGGGTGAGGGTAGCCTTCAGCCCTTCACTACCACGCTGGAGTCTGTAATTAATCCATCAGAGATGGGCACATTTTCGTTGTTTTTTAATTAATTCACTATACATATGTTACGGACCACGGTCCTTTTGATTATTTGTTATTTGTTTAAGTATAATTATTATTTATGGTGACTATTAAATTAGGATAATAATTATAAGTTTGGGAAATGTATTGTGTTTTATGGCATGTGACAAGTTGTGTTTCTTCTGTTTGTGAATGAGGTGCTGAGAACATGAGACTGTTGGCTACAGTACTCAAGGGAATGCATACAGACATGGCTGTGAGTGACAGGTCTCTGATTGGACCTGCCCCTCGCTTACTTATTGGTTCTCCCCGACAACACCAGTTTCCTGTTGGCTGGGCACTCTTCCTGTTGCTCTATAAAAGCTCAGTTGAACTTGACTTCACCAGGGGACGACAGCATTCAGCAGCAGAGACTCCATCCCTCTAGTCCTCCACCCGTTTGCCTGCCTTATTGTTTAGTTTGTTCTTTTGTTAGTTGTCCTGTTCATTCTGCCATAAGTTGCCTTAGAGATGTTTCGTTTATATCATTGTTGTTCTTGTAAGTCTGTAAACTATTATTTATCCTTGTTAAATAAGAAGCCCGGTTCCTACTTTCTCCATGTAGGGGTGCCAGGTCTTTTCTTTTGTTAACTTATTGCAATTTTGGTTAGTTAGGGTAGTTCTGTTAGGGCCTTTAGGTAGGGGTAAACTTTTGATTTCTAGTTAGATTCGTTTTGTTAGAATAGCACTGCACTCTGAAGCCAAAAGGTGAGAGTTTTGAACCCTAAATGTACAAATTGTCTCTGCTGTTGACCAAAAAGGGCTACTACAAATAAATTGAAGTTCTTTTCAACCCTGTCTCCTCTCAAATTGTGTCATGTCCCTTCACCCTAGACGAAGGTCCATAACAACATACAAGGTATGTTGGTGTTCCTTCAAAGTGTTTGGTTATTTCTTATTGTGGAACAAACCTTTTAATGGTGTCTTGTTTGTCTTTGTGTCTCCACCAGTCATGGCTGAGACAATATGGCTACATGGCTCCCCTGGACAGCACGGACTCATCTAACCCGGATCTGTCTGAAGCCATCAGGGAGATGCAGAGGTCCTACAACCTGGAGGTCACTGGACTGTTGGACCAGCAAACCATCACGTATGTCTCCTACATCTACTCATGTAGCTCCTTGGTTTGGTCAACCATTCATTGAAACCTTCGCTAGAGAAATAAGCCACTCAGAGCCTCATGCTCTGAGACTCATACAGTATATTATTATAGAACATTAAGCCACAGAGCCTCATGCTCTGAGACTCATACAGTATATTAATATAGAACATTAAGCCACAGAGCCTCATGCTCTGAGACTCATACAGTATATTATTATAGACAGGGCTGCACACAACTTGTTTTGGTCTAGTACTCAGAGGAGCACCTGGAGGAGTTACTTGGTCTAGTACTCAGAGAAGCACCTGGAGGAGTTACTTGGTCTAGTACTCAGAGAAGCACCTGGAGGAGTTAGTTGGTCTAGTACTCAGAGGAGCACCTGGAGGAGTTAGTTGGTGCTCCTATAAAATGCGGCGACCCGTCTCGCCGGATGGATAAAAGAGGGATGAATAACTTATAGCAAAACGATATTTATTGGATAAGTGGGGACTGGGGAGTCAATGGAGAGTATTGCAACTCTAGATTCATCCCATTATTTAAAAGAAATCTAGAGTTGCAAATTGCAGCTATAGGTCCATGTTTATTCCAGCCCTATAGGCCTATGCAAATTCTAATACAAACTTCTTAACACATTGTGTGCTGGGCTATTCTGTCAGGCTGAGCTTGCTGGTGCTAGGGACTTTACATTGAAGGAAAAAAAGGATTTCGGGGCCCACAGCAAAATGTTCTCTTATAGCGAGAATCACACCGCATACATCAAAAGAAAGCCTAACTTGTCCACTTCAATTTTATTTTTTGATTTTACCATATTCCATTATATATTGACCTTTTTCTAACACCTGCTTTTGCCTGAACTCTGCTCGCTTGAACAAACAGCAGATATGGAAGGTTGAAGTTGACAGACATTGACAGACAGATATAAAAATGAACACAAATAATATCCTATACATATACTATACACCGAATGAAAGCCCTGAATGTCTACTTTTAGGAGGAAAACAGTACACATTGATCCCATGTACAGTTTGTCAGTAATTGGCTATTGAATGCAGCTTGCGCCCACCATAGAGAACTTTAGAGAAGGCATGGACTTGAACAACTATTATTCACAATGTACATGTACATGCTATATACCGTATGAAACAGAAGACTCTCTGCTTTCATACAGTTGCACTGCTCACTTCACAGGGGTGTGATTTTTATTATTATTACAGTATTAGTTTTTACTCCATCTTTAAGCAGCCCGCCCAATTGGTCAGTTGACTGCCACATCAGCGAATGACATGTGGGTCTTACACACACTGAATACACCCACATAGTAATGCAGCATATTAACCCCTTGAGTATAGTATGCGCCCTTGAGAACGACATGAAACCCCCCTCGAGTATATCGAGGGGGGTGAACTAACTCTGCAAGCTATACGCATAATTTAATCAGGGGCTTGAAGGAGTTATTGCTGTTGGGTGTGAGAGGCATGTCAATTTGTACGTCATCAGCGTAACAGTGGAAGGATATATCGTGTTTGGAGAGGATGGGTCCGAGGGGGAGCATATATAGCAGGAATAGTAGAGGGGCCAAAATAGAGCCCTGGAGTGTCTGTCTGTCCAAGCACGAAAATAGCATTTGTTCACAACCAAGTGTCACTTTTGAACAGCCTAACACACAGACAGAGACACACACAGGCCAAGGAGGAGGGCTAGTACAGCACAAGTACAGTACAGTACAGCACAGTACAGTACAGTACAGTACAGTACAGTACAGTACAGTACAGTACAGTACAGTACAGTACAGTACAGTACAGTACCTCTCAATTCAGACGGGTCTGATTAAAGAAGTCTGACATGGAGAGGTAAATTGTAGGCTACTGGACATTATATTCTGGTATTTTCAGCTCTAATGTCTCCTTGTCCCCCCCGTCCGTCAGAGCCATGAAGAGACCCCGCTGTGGCATTCCTGACAAGACCAACGTGGGGTGGAGCAGCTACAAAGCTGTTGGAGCCAAGTGGGACAAATATAACCTCACTTACAGGTACACAGAACAGTCTGTTACAGTTCTGCATTTTGATTGGTCTTCAGGTATTTGTATTGATGTGCCAATAATCTATTCATCATCATGACACCTTATTATCTACCACAAAACTGGACACATTGGAGACTTTCCTAATATTGAGCGAGACTTGATGAACGTCAGGCCAAACCGGACAAACCCAAACCGTGTTTTGTCTTCCTGTGGGATTACTGTGGGGTTAGTTAGGGAATGTAATACTCCACGTGGACAGCTTTGCTTAGTTTGTCTCTCTTTGCCTCTTCCTCTTCCTCTAGTATTGAGAACTATCCACCTAGAATCCCACATCAGGACATATTAAAGGCCATCCGTAGAGCCTTCAAAGTCTGGAAGGATGTCAGTCCGTTCGCCTTTGAGTATATTCCCTACAAGCTGATCTATGCCAGCCACAAAGATGACGCCGACATCCTGTTCTCCTTCTACGCGGGTCCTCACACAGACCATGACTTTATATCATCGGATCTGGCACATGCCTCCACCCCCAAGCCTGGGAGGACAGTTTTCGTGCACTTCAACTTAGACAAGCAATGGAGCGTCACCAACCAGAATGTGCCAGGTAAGAGATGGTGTCACTTGGACACAAAGTGAGTTTTGCGCTATAGAGACAACCGGAATTAGTTGAAGGGGCTTTTGTTCATTTGTTACAATTAACAGGAATTAAATGAAGTGAGATTTAACATCAATGAGTGCTTAGTTGTTTTAAAGATGTTTTTAGTTCAGCTGTAATGCTACAGAACAGTGCATGGTGCACAACTTACATCTCATTCATTGCATTCCTTTTGTATGGATGCAAACAAATAAAAAACACATCATTACTTTGAAAAATAAGAATGAAAATCAGATCAACAACAAGATGACTACTCTGCAGTATTCTTCCTGGTTTATAATATTGCGGAAATTTGCACTAATTTATCTTCTGTTCTGCAGTCCGTCTGTCCGTCTCCCGCCCCTCAAATAATAATACAAAACATATAGGAGGAGGTGGTGCCCCCAGACGCAAAAACAAATGTTATTTAACTGAAGGAGTTCTTCTTCCATCCATCCAGATTCCTACAATGTGTTTCTGATAGCGGTCCATGAGCTGGGCCACACCCTGGGTTTGGATCACTCTGACGACACATCGTCCATCATGCACAGAGACTACAAATGGAGGGAGACTGATGACTTCCAGCTGTCAGCAGATGACCGCCAGGGGATTCAACACATCTACGGATGTGAGTGGAAATGGTTAAACAACAACTTGATATATAATAATACTTCATTGCAGTTGAATCCAGATCAACTTGGATTGTAGCTTTGCAGCTGCAGTTGAATCCAGATCAACTTGGATTGTAGCTTTGCAGCTGCAGTTGAATCCAGATCAACTTGCCAATCCTATTATTACTTTACGCAGAGCGCGCAAGTAATAATTTCGCCCGGTCTTCGTTCACCGTGACAAACAACCCGCCATTTGATGTGTATGCAAAAAAACCCCAGCAAATCTGTGCCTGGTTTGCTGGGTCCAGATCACATAAATGACCATATGTCTTACGTCATCATTTAGAGCTAGTCATACGTATACTATATACATAATCAGTAAAATAAAATAGCAAATTGTGCCTGATCTGCTGGGACCAGAGTACGTGGTGTGTATATGTATGACTAGCTCCCAATGATGACCTAAGAAATATGGTCATTTATGTAATCTGGTCCCAGCAAACCAGGCACAAATCTGCTGTTTTATTTGCATACGCATCAAATGGCGGGTTGGCTGTCACAGTTTTTGACGCAAAGTAACCACAGTATACCGCTAATCAACTTACAACTGCATACTCTATATAGTATATATGTATGTCTTACGCCATCATTTAGAGCTAGTCATACGTATACTATATACCTGTACATAATCAGTAAAATAAAATAGCAAATTGTGCCTGATCTGCTGGGACCAGAGTATGTGGTGTGTATATGTATGACTAGCTCCCAATGATGACGTAAGAAATATGGTCATTTATGTAATCTGGTCCCAGCAAACCAGGCACAAATCTGCTGTTTTATTTGCATACGCATCAAGTGGCGGGTTGGCTGGCACGGTTTTTGGCGCAAAGTAACCACAGTATACCGCTAATCAACTTACAGGTATTATTACAGAAATTGAAGTTAGAGACACATATTACTCTGATCATGATTAATATCACTATAGTCCAAGATGAAATACATTTAAAACAATTGATAATTTACAATAAATAATAAAATAATTATACTGCATAACATATTTTAATTCAGTTTATATACCTTTTTTTTCATCACATATCAATGATTTATTTTTCTTTGAAAAACTAAAAAGGGATCTAGAATATTTCTAAATTGATAAAAGTGTATTTCTTATATAGATAGAAACTTGAACCATACTTAATAATACTAGGTGTTTACATGCATAAAGTAGATAGGTAGCAAATAGTTACACCTAATAATTAGACATTTCAAACGTTCCTTCACAGAGATACTGAGATTCCACAGTTTACAGCGGTCGAAAATACTTGCGCGCTCTGCTTGCGCACTAGTTGGCCATTTATGGCCTACTAGTGTGCAACAAGCAAGTATGCACTCGACAGAGTGCAGTTCTAGTTTTATTTATTTTCTATATTCTAATTATGTCATGCCATGTATGACGCTTGGGTGTTTTTAGTTGGTTAATCATTTTGTAGTGGAGTGGGATGTATCGCGAGAGTTGATGGGTGAGACCGGAAGCAGGAGGGAGAGAGGAAGACCGGTAGAAAAGCCGGGAGCTGTAAGATTGACTAAACCAACCTGTTCATTAATAAAGTAACCATCTGCATAACAACTGCATCTTCTTGACCGACACTACATTGGCGACGAGGATAAAAAGGAATTATGGCGTCCGCTTATGTTCAGCTATCGCCGCCACCTCCGTTGAACTTGGAAGCATCGGATCTGTACACGGAATACAAGTTATGGAAGGACTCGTACACTATCTTTGAAATAGCCAGCGGCTGCGGCAATGATGGAGCAGACAATGCCGTCAGGAGAGCTACGCTACTGCATTGCATTGGAGCACCGACTCAGAGGATCTTTGCCAACCTCCCGGAACCCAAAGGTACATATGCTGAAGCAGTTGCTGCTCTTGACAGATATTTCACGCCACGGCGGAACGTGGTGTTGGAACGACACAAGTTTAGGCAGCGAGCACAAGGCACGGAGGAGCCTGTTGATGCCTTTGTTAACTCATTGAGGGAATTGGCGAAGTCGTGTGAGTTTGGAGCACTGGAAAATGACATGCTGAGGGATCAAATCGTGGAAAAGTGTGCAATGAAGAGGCTGAGGGACAAATTATTGCAGGAGGAAGATTTAACTATGGACAGAGCTCTTAATGTTGCTAGACTGTTTGAAGCAGCACATGCAGAGTCCAGAGTGTTCGCTGAAGACAGTGGGAGTGGCAGAGCTCGCGACGCTGTTAATTTCACCAGGAACGCACGTCACACTGCTCCCGCCCGCACAGAGAGACCAAGAAACAGAGGCACGGATGAAGAACAGGGCAACAGCGACACCGTGTGTTTCAGGTGTGGCTTAACAACTCACACAGCAGATGATTGTGGAGCGAAAACGGCGAAATGCATGTACTGCAAGAAAATCGGACATTATGCTCGTGTTTGTAGAAAGAAAATGAGCGCACAAAAAGAACAAAACCATGACAGGAAATATAAACCAGTGAGAGCAGTGGAGGACCCCTCAGACTCAGATTCAGATGAGTTTGTGCATGCAATAGATCCACAAGGAAAAGAAACCATAAGAATTAATGGGCAAAAGATAAAAATGGTCATAGATACAGGTAGTGGGAAAAATCTCATGGGGAATGCCTGTATAATACAGTATTTTTGTCAAAAGTGGAATTGAAACAGACCATGAAGAGGTTCTATCCATATGGCCAGAAGACCCCATTAAATTGTTTGGGTTACTTTAAAGCACAACTGGTATGGCAAGACAGTGTCATTACAGACAAGATTTATGTAATTGAAGGAAATGTGGAAACACTGATGGGCAGAAAATCCTGCTTTGCATTAAACATATTGACACCTGGGGGACAGGTGAATGTAAATGCAGTGGAGACAATTGGCACAGGAGTACAAGTCACTCTTTAAAGGGCTGGGACAGATTACTGGCTACAGTCACAGAGTAACTGTTGATGAGAAAGTCCCACCTGTAGCACAGGGTTTGAGGAGAGTCCCGTACCCAATGATAGAAGCTGTGAACCAGGAACTAGACAAAATGCTGGAGGACGGTATCATAGAAGAGGTGAATGAAGGGTCTGAGTGGATTTCTAACATTTTAATTGTACCAAAGAAAGACACAAAAGAAGTGAGACTATGTGTAGATCTCAGAGAAGTAAATAAAGCTGTAATTCGAGAGAGACACCCAGTGCCAACTGTAGACAGTATACTGCAAGCAGTGCAGGGAGCAAAAATATTTGCTAAACTGGATGCTAGAAAAGGATTCTGGCAAGTGGAATTGGCACCAGAGTCAAGACACTTGACTACTTTCATAACCCACAGAGGGTGCTACCGTTTCAGGAAGGTTCCCTTTGGGCTGTCAAGTGCACCTGAAGCCTACCAGAAGGCTATGGACTCAATGCTGACAGGATTGCCAGGTGTTGTGTGCTACATGGATGATGTGACAATACATGCTGAAAACGGAAAAGAACTGGAACAGAGACTGAGGCAAGTGCTACAGAGATGCAAAGACAGGGGTCTCACCCTCAATAGAGAGAAATGTGTTTTTGGATTACGCCAGATTGAGATGCTGGGACATGTGATCTCAGCAGAAGGCATAAAACCAGACCCCCAGAAAATAGAGGCTGTCTGTAATGCACCGAGACCTGAAAATGTGCAGCTGTTGCGCTCGTTCTTAGGCACATGTGGGTTTCTGATGAAATTTATTCCAGACTATGCCAATATATCAGAACCACTCAGGAGACTGACACGGAAGAGTCAAGAGTGGGAGTGGACATCAGAAACTGAGAAGTCATTCAAAGACATGAAAAGAGCACTGGTGAGTGAACCCTGCCTAGCATACTACAAGATCAATGCACCCACTGTGGTCATAAGTGATGCGAGCCCGGTGGGACTGGGCGCAGTCCTGCTGCAAGAGCAGGAAGACGGACAGAATAAACCGATCGCTTATGCAAGCCGCTCACTTACTCCTACGGAGAGACGCTATTCCCAGATAGAGCGAGAGGCTCTAGGATGTGTATGGGCTGTCGAACGCTTTAGAACATATCTGTGGGGAGGCATGTTTACACTTCAGACTGATCACAAGCCTCTTATTTACATGTTCAACCCTGAGAAGGCTACACTGTTGCCACCCAGGATTCAGAGACTGGGATTGAGATTACAGCCATATGACTACAAGATTGAACACATTGTTGGAAAGTCTAACGTGGCAGACTCACTGTCAAGACTACCCTTACCAGACACAGAGGAAAACGGATACGTTGAACCATATGTAGGAAAAGTGCTTTCAGTGACCATGCACGGCTTACAAGCAATGACACTTGAGGACATTAAACACTCCACGACAGAGGATGAAACGCTAAAGCAGCTCATGGCAATAGTGGAGGTGGGAAAATGGCCAGACCCGATTCCACTGGAACTGCAGCCTTATGACCGATGCTCGAGTGAGTTGTCTACATATGACGGACTGATACTGAGGGGGCACAGGATTGTGTTACCAAAACAGAAAGTGAAACAGGCACTGAAAATTGCACACGAAACTCACCAGGGTGTGGTCCGCACCAAGCAGTATCTGAGGAGCAAATTCTACTGGCCTAATATGGACCTAGATGTCGAGAGACTGGTCCGAAACTGCTCTGCTTGTGTGCTGAATCAACCGCTGCATGATGATCAACCCCTTCAACCACTCGAACTGCCCCCCAGACCCTGGACTAAGTTGGGCATCGACATAGTGGGCCCTATAGAGAACAGCCACATATTGACTCTGACAGATTACTACACTTCATTCCCAGAAGCAGTTGTCATAAATGACACATCCTCAGCCACAGTCATTAAGGAGCTGACGCATATATTTGCACGTTTTGGATACCCCCTGGAGACCGTCACTGATAATGCCAAGACGTTTGTGGGAAACCTGTTTGAATCTTTCCTTGCTACATGCGGGATCAAGCACATACGTGCATCACCGTACTATCCAAGATCAAATGGGAAAATTGAACGGTTCCACAGATATCTTAAAAAGGCCTTCAGAGCAGCTGAAAGTGAAGGAAAGAAATGGAGGGAGGAACTCCCAAATATCCTTTTAGCATATCGTTCGACGCCCCACAGGGCATCGGGGGAAACACCAGCCATGCTCATGTTTGGACGTGACATTCGCACCAAGCTACCCAACCTGGTGGATGAAGAGGAAAGGTCAAAGGACATTCAAAAACATCACAGAGAATACACAGACAAAATGAAGGACTACGCTGACAGAACAAATAGAGCGAAGGAACACAATTTCAAAGTTGGAGACCTGGTCCATGTCGCCAGTAGAGACAATGGAAAACTGGACACTAGATTCAGAGACGCTCGCTATGTGCTCCTGAGAAACACCTCTGACAATTCATTTGAACTGATAAACACACAGGATGGCTCTAGGGTTACAAGGAATGTTAAACATCTGCGCCATGCTCCTGTGGAAATGGACTTTGATTTTGCTATGCCAGCAGAAGCACAGGCAGGCATTGGAGTACCAGCGGAAAGTTATGAGGAAACCGGAGGTTTGGACATGCAGGACATACCGAACGCTGCAGAGTGTTCACCTAAAGTGATATCAGGCTCAGGCAATGACAGAGTTACTAGGGGGGGCCGAGTTATCAGGAAGCCGACCCGATACAGAGACACTTAAGATAAGGGAACAAAGACACTGAATGCATATTGAGAACTTTGAAAAAAAAAAAAGAAAAAGAGAAAGAAATGGGACTTGTTGACTGTTCAGATTTTGCACTGTTTAATGTGTTTGAAATGGTACATTGTTGTTGTTGTTTGTAAAGACTAAGTCTTTTGGTTGGGTTCTGTAAAGTGTGGGTAACTTTAATTCTGACAAAGAGAGGGATGTAGTGGAGTGGGATGTATCGCGAGAGTTGATGGGTGAGACCGGAAGCAGGAGGGAGAGAGGAAGACCGGTAGAAAAGCCGGGAGCTGTAAGATTGACTAAACCAACCTGTTCATTAATAAAGTAACCATCTGCATAACAACTGCATCTTCTTGACCGACACTACACATTTGATCATGTCAGTTCATTGTTTATGTAAAATGAAAGTAAAAGTGTCCTGCAAGTCCATTTGGGCTTTGCTTCCTTGGACGCATGGCACTAAAATAAAGATCAATCAATCAATCAATCAATCAATCAATCAATCAATCGGTAGCTTGAAGCTTTGTAACTGCCAGCGTGAACGCAACATTAAGGTTATAATGGGCACTGATGACACAGGAGAGAACACGCCCCCAACTGATGACATGGAGGAGAGAACACGCCCCCAACTGATGACACAGGAGAGAACACGCCCCCAACTGATGACATGGAGGAGAGAACACGCCCCCAACTGATGACATGGAGGAGAGAACACGCCCCCAACTGATGACATGGAGGAGAGAACACGCCCCCAACTGATGACATGGAGGAGAGAACACGCCCCCAACTGATGACATGGAGGAGAGAACACGCCCCCAACTGATGACATGGAGAGAACACGCCCCCAACTGATGACATGGAGAGAACACGCCCCCAACTGATGACATGGAGAGAACACGCCCCCAACTGATGACATGGAGGAGAGAACACGCCCCCAAACCACACTAATTAGTCAAGCAGATTAAGTCAATATTTCAGAAGAATTGGCATTAATAATGCCTAGGTCCAACTTTACATCACATCCAATGAAAGGTTAATAGGTTAAAGGTTAAAGGTTAAAGGTTAATAATGCCTAGGTCCAACTTTACATCACATCAAATGAAAGGTTTTTCAGTGGAGAGCTTGAATGTCTGAACAGAGTTTAATGATGTATTTTATGACAAATTCAATGGTGCCAATAGAAATTCAATATGGCTTCTAGTTTTCAAGATGGCATCCATTTTCAACAAACATTATGCTGCTGCAAAACCCCAGGCTGCGAGACTCAGCCTGGGGTTCAGTGTCGCTAAGTAGAGATGTTTTCTAACTCACTCTTATATCAGTCACAGCTGTGTTTAGTATCACCTTCTGGTCTCTGTTTGCAGATAATTCAGTCACAAACAACCTGACCCTGGATGATGTTTCATTCCTGCCTCTCATACTCCAAGAACGGATGATTAAAGATGTAGCTGCTTACACATTTATTCAAGTTTCATGTAGAACGTAGCATGTTACGATCTGTCAGCTCCACTGCACTGGTGGTGACTCACACTGAAATCGGTCCGTGTAGAAACAAGGTAACAAAACCCAACAATCCTATTGTTACAGATGTCCAGAAGCCCAACTGCGACGCCCTGACCCAGGAGAATGCCCAGCTGGTTACTCAATTAAAACATGACAAACTCAGCATGAATGCAGAGGTTACTCAATTGAAGCTCAGCATGAATGCAGAGGTTACTCAATTAAAACATGACAAACTCAGCATGAATGCAGAGGTTACTCAATTAAAACATGACAAACTCAGCATGAATGCAGAGGTTACTCAATTAAAACATGACAAACTCAGCATGAATGCAGAGGTTACTCAATTAAAACATGACAAGCTCAGCATGAATGCAGAGGTTACTCAATTAAAACATGACAAGCACAACCTGATGCAGGAGAACACCCGCCTGACAGCTCAAAATGACATCCTGACGGCTCAAATTGTCATCCTGACGAGGAAGAAGAGGAAGAAGACGCCGACACCACCACCACCCCCGACACCACCACCACCACCAGGTGAGAGATGTTGCAAAACATCTAGAATAAATATTGAATATTGTGTATTATTACTATTTCTATTTTATCTTTTATCAGGGATTTAGAGGTAGAAAATCTGACTAAGATCATCACTGCTGGACTATGACAACTATCATAGAACAATAATTTAAAATAAATTATAATTATTATTATCCTATAAAACCCAAACCAATCCCACAGCCATCCTATAGATCCACCTGGATCCATAATAGTTCAAATACACTTATAATAATAATAACTATTATAACTAATAACACTTCATAACCATTATTTAGACACTAGAGTTTACTACAGCGCTGCCCTACTTGGAACGATGCAAGTTGTAAAGGCATGCCCCACCCAGTTATTACTTGGAACGATGCAAGTTGTAAAGGCATGCCCCACCCAGTTATTACTTGGAACGATGCAAGTTGTAAAGGCATGTCCCACCCAGTTATTACTTGGAACGATGCAAGTTGTAAAGGCATGCCCCACCCAGTTATTACTTGGAACGATGCAAGTTGGAATTGGCTGATAATGTAACTATGTATGTTTATGTAAATCGGTGGTTCACCGATAAATGTAGATGACGTAACCAATTTGAGGTTCAAAGTTATATATAGGAAACTTCAAATATTTAGAACCCAACAGGATTTATATATGTATAAGTCTGTCTGTTTCCATTTGCCCATTTGCCAAAGGAGCTTGTAAAAAAGTTGGGCACCTCTATATCTCCATATATGGAGATATCTCCATATATGGAGATATAACGCGTGTCCGAGTTCAAGTCGGTGTGGCGAATGGTTCCCGAGTTACATGGATTACAGTCGTATGTACGCACACACAGAGATAGATTATTATTACTTAGTTATTTACTTTACTTCTGTGTGGGAAGTGAACGTGATATTGTTTATTTATGTTGTTGGTGTCTTATAATCCCGTAAGGGATGGGTCTTAACGACAAGACACGAAAATGTATTAATTAATTCAGTTCAGTTCAGTTCATTCGTTCGTTCGTTCGTTCGTTCGTTCGTTCATACTTTATAAACATGCGTACATTCAGTGGTGGAAGAAATACTGTACTGTTTTACTAAACCCATTTAGGACTGAGACCAGATTCTAATGTCTTCTAAATCAGAACAGTTTTCTGAAAAACCTGTTTCTATATCACTGGTTCTCAAAGTGTTTCATGTCAAGGACCCCCAGAAATGATATATAATTGGCCGCCGACCCCCGTCTGAAAATATGTAGTTCCAGGGACCCCCCAGGGACCCCCCAGGGACCCCCCAGAAACAAAGATATGAGTTAAAAACGTTCGCTCTGAAAGAATATATAGGCCTATTCAATGATTTGCGCTCATAGCGCGCCACTCGGTGCCGCGTTATGAGCTTGTAGATCTGCTATTTTTCAATAGCTAAAGTATAACATAATGCTTAAAACACCAAAAAGGGTTCCTGTCCTGAATGGGTTAAGTAAGAGTAGCAATACCACAATATAAAAAAGTTAAATTAAAACGTATTCAAAATGTCACTTGCACCAAAATACCAAAGTAAAAGTACTCAAACTTTCAAAGCATGTCAAACGTTTCAAAATAAATTAAGATCTACAAGCTCTTCATGCTGGCTTGTAGATCTGATATATTCAAATAACATAATTTTAAAATAGGGCTTAATTGTTTAATACAAGTTTTGTATTAAGAGACAGAAGTAGCAAATATACATTATTGTACTTTGAGTAAACTGTAAACATGTGTTGTAGAAGACACCATTGATGTAATAAAGTCATAATTTTCCACTACATCTCTGAATACTATTATTATTACAGCTATGTGTTAGAATTGATTATCAGTACAGTGAAAATCCATCAGTAAATCTCCTGTTTGATGTTTTTAGTCAAGTCGTGTCCCGGTGGATGGACGACGTTTGGAGACGGATGTTACTACAGAACTACTGAAGATAAATCATGGCAGGGAGCTAGAGATTACTGTCAGAGGCAAGGAGCTGATCTGGTGGTCATTAACAGTCCAGCAGAACAGGTTAGTGTGTGTGTGTGTGTGTGTGTGTGTGTGTGTGTGTGTGTGTGTGTGTGTGTGTGTGTGTGTGTGTGTGTGTGTGTGTGTGTGTGTGTGTGTGTGTGTGTGTGTGTGTGTGTGTGTGTGTGTGTGTGTGTGTGTGTGTGTAGGGATAAATGCAAAAATGTAATGTTTATTAAATAGAATCGTTGATGTTAAAGTAAATAAAGCAAGTTTCCAACAAAAACCTGGCAGGGAAACTAAAACTGCCACCACAAACTGAGAACTGAATCAAACAAACAATATGCTCTGTGTGGCCCAGGTGGAAGAGAAAGAACCACAGGCAAGGTGGCTCTTTTATAGTGATTGGAGGCACTGGCCAGCTGCCTCCAATCCTTGCTTGCCACAACTCTCCAACCAGGTCCCATCACACTGAAAGACAGACTAGTATTAGTAAAGCACACACATAAACCATGACATAGGCCCTGGGACCGTCACAGTGTGTGTGTGTGTGTGTGTGTGTGTGTGTGTGTGTGTGTGTGTGTGTGTGCCTACTTCCACTCCACCACATCTCAGAGGCAACAGTTTTACTTTTACTCCACTACAATTATTTCTGAACTGTAGTTACTTTGTATGTTTTGATTATTATTACAAACATACAATTTACAATTTAGGCATTTATCAGACACTCTTACGCCACAGTGATTTACAGTAAGCAAGAACAACACATGGTATTACATCAGAGACATAAAAATTGTCATCATGAATCATATGTAAACTACAAACCTAACGTCTGTCTAACAGTAGAATATATAATGAAACTATGTGTATACACTATAGAGTGATATGTCTACATAAAATGCTATTTAAGTTACATAAGTTGAGCCTTTGTAAGGTCGTCAAGGTTAATGTAATGTTAATGTAGCGCCACCATGAGGCTGATTTGAAAACTGTCAAGTTTCCAAAGCCTAGTGGGGATATGCATGCACAGTTTCACCACAATCGGACGCTGCGTTGAGTAGTTGTGGCGATTTGTACAAAACGGGTACAAAGCAGGCTACTCCTGAAAAGTTTAGAAGCCAATTGTAGCCAATGAGGGTGGATTATGAGAAATCAAACAAACCTGTCTTGATCACATGACTATGGAGAGCATGTGTACCGATTTGCGTGAAATTTGGATAACATCTGAAGGAGTAATATTAGAAAATGTGTTTTACATATGTCGGCCTCCTGGTGGCGCTATAAAGAGCAGATGTGAATAATTCCAGGCAAAGGTTTTTCCTTGGCCTCTAGAGAGTTGGCATACAAAGTTATCCACATATCCGTGCAGTTAGAGGTAAAACTCTTTTCGGCCAGTTATAGCGCCACCATGAGGCTGAGTTGAAAATGTTCATGTGGCATTTATTCCTCTGCCTAGTGGGAATGTGCGTGCACAATTTCACGTAAATCACACGATGTGTTCATGATTTGCAGCATTTTGTTTGAAACTGAGCACTCCTGCGAACTTTGGAAGCCAATCTTAGCCAATCAGGATGGAGTCTGAAAAATCTGAAAGACCCGTTTCGTTGAATGGCTCTAGAGAGACTGTGTACCAATTTGCGTGATGTTTGGACAAAATCTGTAGGTGTACTGTCCAAAAACTTGTTTTGCACAAAGCGGCCTCCTGGTGGCGCTATAACAGGCCGTTCTGGAAATTTTGGAGCAGAGGTTCATCGTTAGCATCCAGGGAGTGTGTGTGCAAAATTTGGCATCGACCGGGTTAACGGTGGCCGAGATTAGCTGTTCACAGACGGAAGGACGGACGGACGGACGGACACACGGACGGACGGAGTGCAAAACATACTCTCTCCCCATGCCTTCGGCCTGGTGGAGACAATAAAACATACTCTCTCCCCATGCCTTCGGCCTGGTGGAGACAATAAAACATACTCTCTCCCCATGTCTGCGGCCTGGTGGAGACAATAAAACATACTCTCTCCCCATGCCTTCGGCCTGGTGGAGACAACTAAACATACTCTCTCCCCATGCCTTCGGCCTGGTGGAGACAATAAAACATACTCTCTCCCTTTGCCTTCGGCCTGGTGGAGACAATAAAACATACTCTCTCCCCATGCCTTCGGCCTGGTGGAGACAATAAAACATACTCTCTCCCCATGCCTTCGGCCTGGCGGAGACAATAAAACATACTCTCTCCCCATGCCTTCGGCCTGGTGGAGACAATAAAACATACTCTTTCCCCATGCCTTCGGCCTGGTGGAGACAATAAAACATACTCTCTCCCCATGCCTTCGGCCTGGTGGAGACAATAGAACATACTCTCTCCCCATGCCTTCGGCCTGGTGGAGACGATAAAACATACTCTCTCCCCGTGCCTTCAGCCTGGTGGAGACAATAAAACATACTCTCTCCCCGTGCCTTCGGCCTGGTGGAGACAATAAAACATACTCTCTCCCCATGCCTTCGGCCTGGTGGAGACAATAAAACATACTCTCTCCCCATGCCTTCGGCCTGGTGGAGACAATAAAACATACTCTCTCCCCATGCCTTCGGCCTGGTGGAGACAATAAAACATACTCTCTCCCCATGCCTTCGGCCTGGTGGAGACAATAAAACATACTCTCTCCCCGTGCCTTCGGCCTGGTGGAGACAATAAAATATACTCTCTCCCCGTGCCTTCGGCCTGGTGGAGACAATAAAACATACTCTTTCCCCATGCCTTCGGCCTGGTGGAGACAATAGAACATACTCTCTCCCCATGCCTTCGGCCTGGTGGAGACAATAGAACATACTCTCTCCCCGTGCCTTCGGCCTGGTGGAGACAATAAAACATACTCTCTCCCCGTGCCTTCAGCCTGGTGGAGACAATAAAACATACTCTCTCCCCGTGCCTTCGGCCTGGTGGAGACAATAAAACATACTCTCTCCCCGTGCCTTCGGCCTGGTGGAGACAATAAAACATACTCTCTCCCCATGCCTTCAGCCTGGTGGAGACAATAAAACATACTCTCTCCCCATGCCTTCGGCCTGGTGGAGACAATAAAACATACTCTCTCCCCATGCCTTCGGCCTGGTGGAGACAATAAAACATACTCTCTCCCCGTGCCTTCGGCCTGGTGGAGACAATAAAACATACTCTCTCCCCATGCCTTCGGCCTGGTGGAGACAATAAAACATACTCTCTCCCCGTGCCTTCGGCCTGGGGGAGACAATAAAACATACTCTCTCCCCATGCCTTCGGCCTGGTGGAGACAATAAAACATACTCTCTCCCCATGCCTTCGGCCTGGTGGAGACAATAAAACATACTCTCTCCCCGTGCCTTCGGCCTGGTGGAGACAATAAAACATACTCTCTCCCCATGCCTTCAGCCTGGTGGAGACAATAAAACATACTCTCTCCCCGTGCCTTCGGCCTGGTGGAGACAATAAAACATACTCTCTCCCCATGCCTTCGGCCTGGTGGAGACAATAAAACATACTCTCTCCCCATGCCTTTGGCCTGGTGGAGACAATAAAACATACTCTCTCCCCATGCCTTCGGCCTGGTGGAGACAATAAAACATACTCTCTCCCCATG
>NC_139697.1:105012308-105017308 GCF_964188405.1 Protomyctophum parallelum | reverse complement strand
CATTCATAAATGACTGTATTGTAATAATTCATTCATAAATGACTGCATTGTAATAATTCATTCATAAATGACTGCATTGTAATGATTCATCCATAAATGACTGCATTGTAATAATTCATTCATAAATGACTGCATTGTAATGATTCATTCATAAATGACTGCATTGTAATAATTCATTCATAAATGACTGCATTGTAATAATTCATTCATAAATGACTGCATTGTAATAATTCATTCATAAATGACTGCATTGTAATAATTCATTCATAAATGACTGCATTGTAATAATTCATTGATAAATGACTGTATTGTAATAATTCATTCATAAATGACTGCATTGTAATGATTCATTCATAAATGACTGCATTGTAATAATTCATTCATAAATGACTGCATTGTAATAATTCATTCATAAATGACTGCATTGTAATAATTCATTCATAAATGACTGCATTGTAATAATTCATTCATAAATGACTGCATTGTAATGATTCATTCATAAATGACTGCATTGTAATAATTCATTCATAAATGACTGCATTGTAATAATTCATTCATAAATGACTGCATTGTAATGATTCATTCATAAATGACTGCATTGTAATGATTCATTCATAAATGACTGTATTGTAATGATTCATTGATAAATGACTGCATTGTAATAATTCATTCATAAATGACTGCATTGTAATGATTCATTGATAAATGACTGCATTGTAATGATTCATTCATAAATGACTGTATTGTAATGATTAATTGATAACATACTGTATTGTAAGCCATCTTTTTAACCACCTTATACTGAGCAGTGGAAGCATTTAATAAAACTGTAATAGTAACAATATTATTGTTCCAGTCTATTAATTAACAACAATTCTGCTGACCTGTGGGAAAATAATGTATGTGTACCAGATGATAACCTGATCATATTCTGATGATAATATTCTGATTAATCTGCAGTGTGTGTCCAGTGGAAACCTCGTATGAATCTGATCTCAGGTCAGAATGGGTTAATGTATATTATTACCGTATATTAACTGTATTATGCTGCTAAACTTGAGGTTTACGGGGAAATCTAGTGCCCATAATTCTTTCCACACAGTGTTTTACTTGTTGTAAAGCAGTACTTCTAAATACTTTACCGTGTAGGATATTGGTATACCTTTTACTTTAGTAAAGTATAAATACTTTACCGTGTAGGATATTGGTATACCTTTTACTTTAGTAAAGTATAAAACACACGAGTAGTTTTCCCACCTCGAAGCTACAGCATGCATTAAGATCAGGCTGGACAAACACACTCGCCTCATCACACAACGGACGAGGTGTGTGTGTGTGTGTGTGTGTGTGTGTGTGTGTGTGTGTGTGTGTGTGTGTGTGTGTGTGTGTGTGTGTGTGTGTGTGTGTGTGTCTGCGTGTGTGCGTGTGTGCGTGCGCTGCATGGTCACTCAGCAGTCATCAAGGACACTTGGTTACCTTCTGATTCGCTGACCGTACGGATCACTTTCCTTAACGCATTCTGAACGGGAACCCGTTTCGCTGTTAGCATCATGTCGCGCTTTAGCTATTGAAAAATAGCAGACCTACAAGCTCGTAGCGCGCCACCGAGTGGCGCGCTACGAGCTTGTAGGTCTGCTATTTTTTTTTTTTAATCGAAGAGCGACTGACATTTTTTTTTTAGAATCTGATCTCAGGTCAGAATGGGGTTAATCGGACCAGTGTGTGTGTCCCAGTGGAAAACCTCGTATGAATCTGATCTCAGGTCAGAATGGGTTAAACACGCCGAGCTAACTAAGCGTAAACGATGTGATTACCTCAATCAGCCCCGAAACAAACAAACAGCAGCGTGGCTTATATTTTTCCACTGCAGCAGCATTTCACTGCTGTCACGCAACTATAGATCATTTCTGTGTTTCACTGTCACGCAACTATAGATCATTTCTGTGTTTCACTGTCACGCAACTATAGATCATTTCTGTGTTTCACTGTGACGCAACTATAGATCATTTCTATGTTTCACTGTCACGCAACTATAGATCATTTCTGTGTTTCACTGTCACGCAACTATAGATCATTTCTGTGTTTCACTGTCACGCAACTATAGATCATTTCTATGTTTCACTGTCACGCAACTATAGATCATTTCTGTGTTTCACTGTCACGCAACTATAGATCATTTCTGTGTTTCACTGTCACGCAACTATAGATCATTTCTGTGTTTCACTGCTGTGACGCAACTATAGATCATTTCTGTGTTTCACTGTGACGCAACTATAGATCATTTCTATGTTTCACTGTCACGCAACTATAGATCATTTCTGTGTTTCACTGTCACGCAACTATAGATCATTTCTATGTTTCACTGTCACGCAACTATAGATCATTTCTGTGTTTCACTGTCACGCAACTATAGATTATTTCTGTGTTTCACTGTCACGCAACTATAGATCATTTCTGTGTTTCACTGCTGTGACGCAACTATAGATCATTTCTGTGTTTCACTGCTGTGACGCAACTATAGATCATTTCTGTGTTTCACTGTCACGCAACTATAGATCATTTCTGTGTTTCACTGTCACGCAACTATAGATCATTTCTGTGTTTCACTGTCACGCAACTATAGATCATTTCTGTGTTTCACTGTCACGCAACTATAGATCATTTCTGTGTTTCACTGTGACGCAACTATAGATCATTTCTGTGTTTCACTGCTGTGACGCAACTATAGATCATTTCTGTGTTTCACTGCTGTGACGCAACTATAGATCATTTCTATGTTTCACTGTCACGCAACTATAGATCATTTCTGTGTTTCACTGCTGTGACGCAACTATAGATCATTTCTGTGTTTCACTGTCACGCAACTATAGATCATTTCTGTGTTTCACTGCTGTGACGCAACTATAGATCATTTCTGTGTTTCACTGTCACGCAACTATAGATCATTTCTGTGTTTCACTGCTGTCACGCAACTATAGATCATTTCTGTGTTTCACTGCTGTGACGCAACTATAGATCATTTCTGTGTTTCACTGTCACGCAACTATAGATCATTTCTGTGTTTCACTGTCACGCAACTATAGATCATTTCTGTGTTTCACTGCTGTGACGCAACTATAGATCATTTCTGTGTTTCACTGTCACGCAACTATAGATCATTTCTATGTTTCACTGTCACGCAACTATAGATCATTTCTGTGTTTCACTGTCACGCAACTATAGATCATTTCTGTGTTTCACTGTCACGCAACTATAGATCATTTCTGTGTTTCACTGCTGTCACGCAACTATAGATCATTTCTATGTTTCACTGTCACGCAACTATAGATCATTTCTGTGTTTCACTGTCACGCAACTATAGATCATTTCTATGTTTCACTGTCACGCAACTATAGATCATTTCTGTGTTTCACTGTCACGCAACTATAGATCATTTCTGTGTTTCACTGTGACGCAACTATAGATCATTTCTATGTTTCACTGTCACGCAACTATAGATCATTTCTGTGTTTCACTGCTGTGACGCAACTATAGATCATTTCTGTGTTTCACTGTCACGCAACTATAGATCATTTCTGTGTTTCACTGCTGTGACGCAACTATAGATCATTTCTGTGTTTCACTGTGACGCAACTATAGATCATTTCTGTGTTTCACTGTCACGCAACTATAGATCATTTCTGTGTTTCACTGTCACGCAACTATAGATCATTTCTGTGTTTCACTGTCACGCAACTATAGATCATTTCTATGTTTCACTGTCACGCAACTATAGATCATTTCTGTGTTTCACTGTGACGCAACTATAGATCATTTCTGTGTTTCACTGCTGTGACGCAACTATAGATCATTTCTGTGTTTCACTGCTGTGACGCAACTATAGATCATTTCTATGTTTCACTGTCACGCAACTATAGATCATTTCTGTGTTTCACTGCTGTCACGCAACTATAGATCATTTCTGTGTTTCACTGCTGTGACGCAACTATAGATCATTTCTGTGTTTCACTGTCACGCAACTATAGATCATTTCTGTGTTTCACTGTCACGCAACTATAGATCATTTCTGTGTTTCACTGTCACGCAACTATAGATCATTTCTATGTTTCACTGTCACGCAACTATAGATCATTTCTATGTTTCACTGTCACGCAACTATAGATCATTTCTGTGTTTCACTGTGACGCAACTATAGATCATTTCTGTGTTTCACTGTCACGCAACTATAGATCATTTCTGTGTTTCACTGTGACGCAACTATAGATCATTTCTGTGTTTCACTGCTGTCACGCAACTATAGATCATTTCTGTGTTTCACTGCTGTGACGCAACTATAGATCATTTCTATGTTTCACTGTCACGCAACTATAGATCATTTCTATGTTTCACTGTCACGCAACTATAGATCAGCGCTTCCAAAAAAGGGCTCCCTGCCTCGAGGGAGTTCCAGGGGGTCCCCAGCTAACCCATTCTGACCTGAGATCAGATTCATACGAGGTTTCCACTGGACAACACACTGGTCTGTTGAACCCATTCTGACCCGAGATCAGATTCTAAAAATGTCAGTCGTTCTTCGATTTTTTTCAAAAAATAGCAGATCTACAAGCTCGAGTGGCGCGCTACGAGCTAGTAGATCTGCTATTTTTTAATAGCTAAAGCATAACATGATGCTAACACCAAAATGGTTTCCCGTTCAGAATGGGCTAAACGATAGCTTGGAACCAAAATGGACCCTTATGGGTCTGTGACTCTGAGCGTGTGTACAAATGGAACCAAATGGACACTTAAACGGGTCCATTTGGTTCCATTTGTATACACTCTCAGAGTTAAATTAACATTGGTTTTTACAATATAAATTGGGGGCCCCAGAGATAGAAATTCCATGAAATGGGGGTCCGTAGACGTAGACTATAGGTCTGCAGATAATAAACGGGTTGTGAATCACTGCTAGATAGCATTTTTGTAGACTTAGACAGCATTTGATACAGACTTATAGTATA
>NC_139697.1:105004811-105007108 GCF_964188405.1 Protomyctophum parallelum | reverse complement strand
GACAATGAACACAATGTTTTGGGGCCGATCAAATCATGACAATGAACACAATGTTTTGGGACGATCAAATCATGACAATGAACACAATGTTTTGGGACGATCAAATAATTTATAAGAAGAAAAACTAAACAAATAGTGTTGTCTCCTGCCTTTATTTAGTAGATCAAAATAAACTATGTTTCTATGTCAGTGGTTCTCACAGGGTTAAAACCCTATGTTTCTATATCAGTGGTTCTCACAGGGTTAAAACCCTATGTTTCTATATCAGTGGTTCTCACAGGGTTAAAACCCTATGTTTCTATATCAGTGGTTCTCACAGGGTTAAAACACTATGTTTCTAATGTCAGTGGTTCTCACAGGGTTTAAAACACTATGTTTCTATGTCAGTGGTTCTCACAGGGTTAAAACCCTATGTTTCTATGTCAGTGGTTCTCACAGGGTTAAAACCCTATGTTTCTATGTCAGTGGTTCTCACAGGGTTAAAACATTATGTTTCTATGTCAGTGGTTCTCACAGGGTTAAAACACTATGTTTCTATGTCAGTGGTTCTCACAGGGTTAAAACCCTATGTTTCTATATCAGTGGTTAGGGTTAGAACCTTCACCTCCCAATGTATGAATGAATGAACCTTCACCTCCCAATGTATGAATGAATGAACCTTCACCTCCCAATGTATGAATGAATGAACCTTCACCTCCCAATGTATGAATGAATGAACCTTCACCTCCCAATGTATGAATGAATGAACCTTCACTTCCCAATGTATGAATGAATGAACCTTCACCTCCCAATGTATGAATGAATGAACCTTCACTTCCCAATGTATGAATGAATGAACCTTCACTTCCCAATGTATGAATGAATGAACCTTCACCTCCCAATGTATGAATGAATGAACCTTCACCTCCCAATGTATGAATGAATGAACCTTCACCTCCCAATGTATGAATGAATGAACCTTCACCTCCCAATGTATGAATGAATGAACCTTCACCTCCCAATGTATGAATGAATGAACCTTCACCTCCCAATGTAGGTGGGCACATTTAGGCCTATATATGTCTATGATAAAAAGGTTATTTTAAAAATAACATAGGCCTATGATTATTATCAATAAATTAATATTATATCCATTATCCAGCAATATGAAAACAGTGCACCCACCTTGACAATATGAAAATATCAGCAGCATGATTGATTAACCACATGAACCCCCGCTAATCCATGGCAAAAATAGCCGATCTGTAAGCAACGCGACGTCCGTGTTGTGAGCTTGTATCGGGTTAGCTCTGATTCATAGCCATCCTGATACGATTCTGCGAATTCGCAGAATCGTATCAGGATGGCTATGAATCAGAGCTGGTATCGGATACTTTGGTAAAGAATTACAAAAGTAGCCGATCTACAAGCTCTGCTCACAATACGGACGTTTGGTGTTAACAGAAACAGCAGTCCAATAAATGACTGCCTACATAATGAAGTTTTAATGTATTTATCGCAATTCAATGAAATAATGTTAGATAGCATATTTTTTCATGGCAGGAATTAATTAATATTAATAAAACATATGTTCGGACACAATTAATATGCATGTATTTAGCCTACGTTTGTGATAAAGAATCTAACAAATATATTCTACAGCAAGCAACTGATTCCTCTCCTAACGTCATGCGCTGGGATTAGTCCAGTTACCCTGGGTAAACATAGTACCTTTCCTTTCCTTTGGGCCTGGGTGACAATGAATCAGATTAGTAATAGCCTAGATTTATTATAAATAAAATAAAACAATTTCAAATAAATGCACAGATCATTTTGTCTCGAGATCTATAGCTTCGAGATCCGCCAGGGAAGAAAAGAGAGGGGAAAACGAAAGTTTAAAAAGTACATTTGTGTTGAGTTCTTTCGCTGGTTCAACTTCTGCCTCTTCTGAGTTGGAGCGCTCCGAGCGCAATGAGCGCAAGCATGCAGAAGCAGCGCACGTGCGCAAACGCGTGCATGTGCGCTCAAGAGCGAGCTTGCGCAATGCATTATGGGGCAGATTTGCTTCGCTGTGTTTTTGTAGTGACCATCGGATGCTCCCTACAATTCCCGGTGCATTGTGGGATACTTCAGTCCACTCGTTAGGGTGCAAAAATGCTCACTACATATTCGGACACTATAACAAAATGGCGGAACCCCAAGTAGTGCACTATATGGGGCATAGGGAATGAATTCGGACGCAGCCTCAGTAAGACAGCCCTGCCATCTACAAGGAGGAGCAGTGCACCAAGGCATTATGGGTATTGTAGTCTGGACTA
>NC_139697.1:104927311-104999811 GCF_964188405.1 Protomyctophum parallelum | reverse complement strand
CATCGGGACGCGTTGTGAGCTTGTAGATCTATTCTGTGACGCGTTGTGAGCTTGTAGATCTATTCTGTGACGCGTTGTGAGCTTGTAGATCTATTCTGTGACGCGTTGTGAGCTTGTAGATCTATTCTCACTATGCGTCGCATCAGGGTGCGTTGTGAGCTTGTAGATCTATTCTCACTATGTGTCGCATCAGGACGCGTTGTGAGCTTGTAGATCTATTCTCACTGTGTCGCATCAGGGTGCGTTGTGAGCTTGTAGATCTATTCTCACTCATGCGTCGGCGCATCAGGACGCGTTGTGAGCTTGTAGATCTATTCTCACTATGCGTCGCATCAGGGTGCGTTGTGAGCTTGTAGATCTATTCTCACTATGCGTCGCATCAGGGTGCGTTGTGAGCTTGTAGATCTATTCTCACTATGCGTCGCATCAGGGTGCGTTGTGAGCTTGTAGATCTATTATCACTATGCGTTGCATCAGGACGCGTTGTGGGCCTTGTAGATCTATTCCTCACTATGTGTCACATCAGGACGCGTTGTGGGCTTGTAGATCTATTCTCACTGTGTCGCATCAGGACGCGTTGTGAGCTTGTAGATCTATTCTCACTATGCGTCGCATCAGGACGCGTTGTGAGCTTGAAGATCTATTCTCACATTGTGCCGCATCAGACGCGTTGTGAGCTTGTAGATCTATTATCAGTGTGACGCATCAGGGCGCGTTGTGAGCTTGTAGATCTATTATCAGTGTGACGCATCAGGGCGCGTTGTGAGCTTGTAGATCTGCTATTTTCAAATGGTCAACATGTATATATGGCTGAGGTTAAAGGACCACTTCAGCACTTTTCAACCTATATTCATATAATTGGACTTCGCTAATAATCATGATAAAAATAGCACAATTATCTTTCTATGTCTGTGTCTCATAGGAGGGCTGTGGGCAGTTCAGAAACCCACCCACCAGTGACATCATCGATGGGTCTGTGTCTCATAGGAGGGCTGTGGGCAGTTCAGAAACCCACCCACCAGTGACATCATCGATGGGTCTGTGTCTCATAGGAGGGCTGTGGGCAGTTCAGAAACCCACCCACCAGTGACATCATCGATGGGTCTGTGTCTCATAGGAGGGCTGTGGGCAGTTCAGAAACCCACCCACCAGTGACATCATCGATGGGTCTGTGTCTCATAGGAGGGCTGGTGGGCAGTTCAGAAACCCCACCCACCAGTGACATCATCGATGGGTCTGTGTCTCATAGGAGGAAACATTGTGAATAAATCTGGGGTTCTGAACTGCCCACAGCCTCCTATGACAGCGGTTCCCAAACTGTTTAATGTCAAGGACCCCCAGTTTGACGGACCCCCATTTAATGGCTTTTCTATCTCTGGGACCCCCAATTTATATTGTAAATTGTAATTTAACGGGTCCATTTGGTTCCATTTACACCCTCTCAGGGTTACATACAGTACCAGTGTTGTTTTTGGCAGCATTTTTTATTTTAGTTTTAGTCTCTTGAATAGTTTTATTTAGTTTTAGTCGACTAAATATCACAAGATTTTAGTCGACTAAATATCACAAGATTTTAAAATTAAAATGTATTTTGGCAGGCCTTTCCAAATAATGACTTAAACTGGATCTCTTGTCCACTATACTAGTCCCTTCCTAACATTTTAGTCTAGTTTGTATTGTCTCCAGGCATGGGGAGAGAGTATGTTTTATTGTCTCCACCAGGCCGAAGGCATGGGGAGAGAGTATGTTTTATTGTCTCCACCAGGCCGAAGGCATGGGGAGAGAGTATGTTTTATTGTCTCCACCAGGCCGAAGGCATGGGGAGAGAGTATGTTTTATTGTCTCCACCAGGCCGAAGGCATGGGGAGAGAGTATGTTTTATTGTCTCCACCAGGCCGAAGGCATGGGGAGAGAGTATGTTTTATTGTCTCCACCAGGCCGAAGGCATGGGGAGAGAGTATGTTTTATTGTCTCCACCAGGCCGAAGGCATGGGGAGAGAGTATGTTTTATTGTCTCCACCAGGCCGAAGGCATGGGGAGAGAGTATGTTTTGCACTCCGTCCGTCCGTGTGTCCGTCCGTCCGTCCTTCCGTCTGTGAACAGCTAATCTCGGCCACCGTTAATCCGGTCGATGCCAAATTTTGCACACACACTCCCTGGATGCCAATGATGAACCTCTGATCCAATTTCCAGAACGGCCTGTTATAGCGCCACCAGGAGGCCGCTTTGTGCAAAACAGGTTTTTGGACAGTACATCTACAGATTTTGTCCAAACATCACGCAAATTGGTACACAGTCTCTCTAGAGCCATTCAACGAAATGCGTGTTTCAGATTTTTCAGACTCCATCCTGATTGGCTAAGATTAGCTTCCAAAGTTCGCAGGAGTGCTCAGTTTCAAACAAAATGCTGCAAATCATGAACACATCGTGTGATTTACGTGAAATTGTGCACGCACATTCCCACTAGGCAGCGGAAGAAATGCCACATGAACATTTTCAACTCAGCCTCATGGTGGCGCTATAACTGGCCGGAAAGTGTTTTTACCTCTAACTGCAGGGATATGTGGATAACTTTGTATGCCAACTCTCTAGAGGCCAAGGAAAAACCTTTGCCTGGAATTATTCACATCTGCTCTTTATAGCGCCACCAGGAGGCCGACATATGTAAAACACATTTTCTAATAAAATTAGAAAATGTGTGATTTGCGTGAAATTTATCCAAATTTCACGCAAATCGGTACACATGCTCTCCATAGTCATGTGATCAAGATGTTTGATTTCTCATAATCCACCGTCATTGGCTACAATTGGCTTCTAAACTTTTCAGGAGTAGCCTGCTTTGTACCCGTTTTGTACAAATCGCCACAACTACTCAACGCAGCGTCCGATTGTGGTGAAACTGTGCATGCATATTCCCACTAGGCTTTGGAAACTTGACCATTTTCAAATCAGTCTCATGGTGGCGCTACATTAACATTACATTAACCTTGACGACCTTACAAAGGCTCAACTTATGTAACTTAAATAGCATTTTATGTAGACATAGCACTCTATAGTGTATACGCATAGTTTCATTATATATTCTACTGTTAGACAGACGTTAGGTTTGTAGTTTACATATGATTCATGATGACTATTTTTATGTCTTTGATGTAATACCATGTGTTGTTCTTGCTTACTGTAAATCACTCTGGCGTAAGAGTGTCTGATAAATGCCTAAATTGTAAATTGTATGTTTGTAATAATAATCCAAACATACAAAGTAACTACAGTTCAGAAATAACTGTAGTGGAGTAAAAGTAAAACTGTTGCCTCTGAGATGTGGTGGAGTGGAAGTAGGCACACACACACACACACACACACACACACACACACACACACACACACACACACACACACACACACACACACACACACACACACACACACACACACACACACACACACACACACACACTAACCTGTTCTGCTGGACTGTTAATGGACACCAGATCAGCTCCTTGACTCTGACAGTAATCTCTAGTTCCCTGCCATGAGTAGAGATGTTAAGTAGTAACATCCGTCTCCAAACGTCTTCCATCCACCGGGACACGACTTGACTAAAAACATCAAACAGGAGATTTACTGATGGATTTTCACTGTACTGATAATCAATTCTAACACATAGCTGTAATAATAATAGTATTCAGAGATGTAGTGGAAAATTATGACTTTATTACATCAATGGTGTCTTCTACAACACATGTTTACAGTTTACTCAAAGTACAATAATGTATATTTGCTACTTCTGTCTCTTAATACAAAACTTGTATTAAACAATTAAGCCCTATTTTAAAATTATGTTATTTGAATATATCAGATCTACAAGCCAGCATGAAGAGCTTGTAGATCTTAATTTATTTTGAAACGTTTGACATGCTTTGAAAGTTTGAATACTTTTACTTTGGTATTTTAGTGCAAGTGACATTTTGAATACGTTTTAATTTAACTTTTTTATATTGTGGTATTGCTACTCTTACTTAACCCATTCAGGACAGGAACCCTTTTTGGTGTTTTAAGCATTATGTTATACTTTAGCTATTGAAAAATAGCAGATCTACAAGCTCATAACGCGGCACCGAGTGGCGCGCTATGAGCGCAAATCATTGAATAGGCCTATATATTCTTTCAGAGCGAACGTTTTTAACTCATATCTTTGTTTCTGGGGGGTCCCTGGGGGGTCCCTGGGGGGTCCCTGGAACTACATATTTTCAGACGGGGGTCGGCGGCCAATTATATATCATTTCTGGGGGTCCTTGACATGAAACACTTTGAGAACCAGTGATATAGAAACAGGTTTTTCAGAAAACTGTTCTGATTTAGAAGACATTAGAATCTGGTCTCAGTCCTAAATGGGTTTAGTAAAACAGTACAGTATTTCTTCCACCACTGAATGTACGCATGTTTATAAAGTATGAACGAACGAACGAACGAACGAACGAACTGAACTGAATTAATTAATTAATTAATTAATTAATACATTTTCGTGTCTTGTCGTTAAGACCCATCCCTTACGGGATTATAAAACACACACAACAACATAAATAAACAATATCACGTTCACTTCCCACACAGAAGTAAAGTAAATAACTAAGTAATAATAATCTATCTCTGTGTGTGCGTACATACGACTGTAATCCATGTAACTCGGGAACCATTCGCCACACCGACTTGAACTCGGACACGCGTTATATCTCCATATATGGAGATATCTCCATATATGGAGATATCTCCATATATGGAGATATCTCCATATATGGAGATATAGAGGTGCCCAACTTTTTTGCAAGCTCCTTTGGCAAATGGGCAAATGGAAACAGACAGACTTATATATATATAAATCCTGTTGGGTTCTAAATATTTCCTATATATAACTTTGAAACTCAAATTGGTTACGTCATCTACATTTATCGGTGTTGTCCCTCGGCCAATCAGGAACCACCGATTTACATAAACATACATAGTTACATTATCAGCCAATTCCAACTTGCATCGTTCCAAGTAATAACTGGGTGGGGCATGCCTTTACAACTTGCATCGTTCCAAGTAATAACTGGGTGGGGCATGCCTTTACAACTTGCATCGTTCCAAGTAGGGCAGCGCTCTAGTAAACTCTAGTGTCTAAATAATGGTTATGAAGTGTTATTAGTTATAATAGTTATTATTATAAGTGTATTTGAACTATTATGGATCCAGGTGGATCTATAGGATGGCTGTGGGATTGGTTTGGGTTTTATAGGATAATAATAATAATAATAATTATTATTATTTATTTTAAATTATTGTTCTATGATAGTTGTCATAGTCCAGCAGTGATGATCTTAGTCAGATTTTCTACCTCTAAATCCCTGATAAAAGATAAAATAGAAATAGTAATAATACACAATATTGAATATTTTTATTCTAGATGTTTTGCAACATCTCTCACCTGGTGGTGGTGTCGGCGTCTTCTTCCTCGTCAGGATGTCAATTTGAGCCGTCAGGATGTCAATTTGAGCCGTCAGGCGGGTGTTCTCCTGCATCAGGTTGTGCTTGTCATGTTTTAATTGAGTAACCTCTGCATTCATGCTGAGTTTGTCATGTTTTAATTGAGTAACCAGCTGGGCATTCTCCTGGGTCAGGGCGTCGCAGTTGGGCTTCTGGACATCTGTAACAATAGGATTGTTGGGTTTTGTTACCTTGTTTCTACACGGACCGATTTCAGTGTGAGTCACCACCAGTGCAGTGGAGCTGACAGATCGTAACATGCTACGTTCTACATGAAACTTGAATAAATGTGTAAGCAGCTACATCTTTAATCATCCGTTCTTGGAGTATGAGAGGCAGGAATGAAACATCATGCAGGGTCAGGTTGTTTGTGACTGAATTATCTGCAAACAGAGACCAGAAGGTGATACTAAACACAGCTGTGACTGATATAAGAGTGAGTTAGAAAACATCTCTACTTAGCGACACTGAACCCCAGGCTGAGTCTCGCAGCCTGGGGTTTTGCAGCAGCATAATGTTTGTTGAAAATGGATGCCATCTTGAAAACTAGAAGCCATATTGAATTTCTATTGGCACCATTGAATTTGTCATAAAATACATCATTAAACTCTGTTCAGACATTCAAGCTCTGCACTGAAAAACCTTTCATTGGATGTGATGTAAAGTTGGACCTAGGCATTATTAATGCCAATTCTTCTGAAATATTGACTTAATCTGCTTGACTAATTAGTGCGGTTTGGGGGCGTGTTCTCTCCATGTCATCAGTTGGGGGCGTGTTCTCTCCATGTCATCAGTTGGGGGCGTGTTCTCTCCTCCGTGTCATCAGTTGGGGGCGTGTTCTCTCCATGTCATCAGTTGGGGGCGTGTTCTCTCCTCTGTGTCATCAGTTGGGGGCGTGTTCTCTCCTCCATGTCATCAGTTGGGGGCGTGTTCTCTCCTCCGTGTCATCAGTTGGGGGCGTGTTCTCTCCTCCATGTCATCAGTTGGGGGCGTGTTCTCTCCATGTCATCAGTTGGGGGCGTGTTCTCTCCTCCATGTCATCAGTTGGGGGCGTGTTCTCTCCATGTCATCAGTTGGGGGCGTGTTCTCTCCTCTGTGTCATCAGTTGGGGGCGTGTTCTCTCCTCCATGTCATCAGTTGGGGGCGTGTTCTCTCCTCCGTGTCATCAGTTGGGGGCGTGTTCTCTCCTCCATGTCATCAGTTGGGGGCGTGTTCTCTCCATGTCATCAGTTGGGGGCGTGTTCTCTCCTCTGTGTCATCAGTTGGGGGCGTGTTCTCTCCTCCATGTCATCAGTTGGGGGCGTGTTCTCTCCATGTCATCAGTTGGGGGCGTGTTCTCTCCTCTGTGTCATCAGTTGGGGGCGTGTTCTCTCCATGTCATCAGTTGGGGGCGTGTTCTCTCCATGTCATCAGTTGGGGGCGTGTTCTCTCCTCCATGTCATCAGTTGGGGGCGTGTTCTCTCCTCCATGTCATCAGTTGGGGGCGTGTTCTCTCCATGTCATCAGTTGGGGGCGTGTTCTCTCCATGTCATCAGTTGGGGGCGTGTTCTCTCCTCCATGTCATCAGTTGGGGGCGTGTTCTCTCCTCCATGTCATCAGTTGGGGGCGTGTTCTCTCCTCCATGTCATCAGTTGGGGGCGTGTTCTCTCCTCCATGTCATCAGTTGGGGGCGTGTTCTCTCCTGTGTCATCAGTGCCCATTATAACCTTAATGTTGCGTTCACGCTGGCAGTTACAAAGCTTCAAGCTACCGATTGATTGATTGATTGATTGATTGATTGATCTTTATTTTAGTGCCATGCGTCCAAGGAAGCAAAGCCCAAATGGACTTGCAGGACACTTCTACTTTCATTTTACATAAACAATGAACTGACATGATCAAATGATTAACCAACTAAAAACACCCAAGCGTCATACATGGCATGACATAATTAGAATATAGAAAATAAATAAAACTAGAACTGCACTCTGTCGAGTGCATACTTGCTTGTTGCACACTAGTAGGCCATAAATGGCCAACTAGTGCGCAAGCAGAGCGCGCAAGTATTTTCGACCGCTGTAAACTGTGGAATCTCAGTATCTCTGTGAAGGAACGTTTGAAATGTCTAATTATTAGGTGTAACTATTTGCTACCTATCTACTTTATGCATGTAAACACCTAGTATTATTAAGTATGGTTCAAGTTTCTATCTATATAAGAAATACACTTTTATCAATTTAGAAATATTCTAGATCCCTTTTTAGTTTTTCAAAGAAAAATAAATCATTGATATGTGATGAAAAAAAGGTATATAAACTGAATTAAAATATGTTATGCAGTATAATTATTTTATTATTTATTGTAAATTATCAATTGTTTTAAATGTATTTAATCTTGGACTATAGTGATATTAATCATGATCAGAGTAATATGTGTCTCTAACTTCAATTTCTGTAATAATACCTGTAAGTTGATTAGCGGTATACTGTGGTTACTTTGCGCCAAAAACCGTGCCAGCCAACCCGCCACTTGATGCGTATGCAAATAAAACAGCAGATTTGTGCCTGGTTTGCTGGGACCAGATTACATAAATGACCATATTTCTTACGTCATCATTGGGAGCTAGTCATACATACACACCACGTACTCTGGTCCCAGCAGATCAGGCACAATTTGCTATTTTATTTGACTGATTATGTATATAGTATACGTATGACTAGCTCTAAATGATGGCGTAAGACATACGTATATACTATATAGAGTATGCAGTTGTAAGTTGATTAGCGGTATACTGTGGTTACTTTGTGTCAAAAACTGTGACAGCCAACCCGCCATTTGATGCGTATGCAAATAAAACAGCAGATTTGTGCCTGGTTTGCTGGGACCAGATTACATAAATGACCATATTTCTTAGGTCATCATTGGGAGCTAGTCATACATATACACACCACATACTCTGGTCCCAGCAGATCAGGCACAATTTGCTATTTTATTTTACTGATTATGTATATAGTATACGTATGACTAGCTCTAAATGATGACGTAAGACATATGGTCATTTATGTGATCTGGTCCCAGCAAACCAGGCACAGATTTGCTGGGTTCTTTTTGCATACACATCAAATGGCGGGTTGTTTGTCACGGTGAACGAAGACCGGGCGAAATTATTACTTGTGCGCTCTGCTTGCGCAAGTAATAATAGGATTGGCAAGTGATCTGGATTCAACTGCAGCTGCAAAGCTACAATCCAAGTTGATCTGGATTCAACTGCAGCTGCAAAGCTACAATCCAAGTTGATCTGGATTCAACTGCAATGAAGTATTATTATATATCAAGTTGTTGTTTAACCATTTCCACTCACATCCGTAGATGTCTTGAATCCCCTTGCGGTCATCTGCTGACAGCAGGAAGTCATCAGTCTCCCTCCATTTGTATTGTTGGTGCATGATGGATGATGTGTCGTCAGAGTGATCCAAACCCAGGGTGTGGCCCAGCTCATGGACCGCTATCAGAAACACATTGTAGGAACCTGGATGGATGGAAGAAGAACTCCTTCAGTTAAATAAAATAAAATACGTTTTTGTTATCCATTTGTTTTTGCGTCTGCAGGCAGATTCTGCTCTTGAGAGATTATTGAGGGGCGGGGGACGGACGGACGGACTGCAGAACAGAAGATAAATTAGTGCAAATTTCCGCACTATCATAAACCAGGAAGAATACTGCAGAGTAGTCATCTTGTTGTTGATCTGATTGTCATTCTTATTTTTCAAATGATGTGTTTTTTATTTGTTTGCATCCATACAAAAGGAATGCAATGAATGAGATGTAAGTTGTGCACCATGCACTGTTCTGTAGCATTACAGCTGAACTAAAAACATCTTTAAAACAACTAAGCACTCATTGATGTTAAATCTCACTTCATTTAATTCCTGTTAATTGTAACAAATGAACAAAAGCCCCTTCAACTAATTCCGGTTGTCTCTAAAGCGCAAAACTCACTTTGTGTCCAAGTGACACCATCTCTTACCTGGCACATTCTGGTTGGTGACGCTCCATTGCCTGTTTAAGTTGAAGTGCACGTAAACACTCCTGTTGGGAGTGGAGGGAGTGGAGGCATGTGCCAGGTCCGATGATATGAAGTCATGGCCTGTGTGAGGACCCGCGTAGAAGGAGAACAGGATGTCGGCCTCATCTTTGTGGCTGTCATAAATCAGCTTGTAGGGAATATACTCAAAGGCGAACGGACTGACATCCTTCCAGACTTTGAAGGCTCTACGGATGGCCTTTAATATTTCCTGATGTGAGATTCCAGGTGGATAGTTCTCAATACTAGAGGAAGAGGAAGAGGGAAAGAGAGACAAACTAAGCAAAGCTGTCCACGTGGAGTATTACATTCCCTAACTAACCCCACAGTAATCCCACAGGAAGACAAAACACGGTTTGGGTTTGGCCGGTTTGGCCTGACGTTCATCAAGTCTCGCTCAATATTAGGAAAGTCTCCAATGTGTCCAGTTTTGTGGTAGATAATAAGGTGTCATGATGATGTATAGATTATTGGCACATCAATACAAATACCTGAAGACCAATCAAAATGCAGAACTTTAACTGTCTGACTGTTCTGTGTACCTGTAAGTGAGGTTATACTTGTCCCACTTGGCTCCAACAGCTTTGTAGCTGCTCCACCCCACGTTGGTCTTGTCAGGAATGCCACAGCGGGGTCTCTTCATGGCTCTGACGGACGGGGGGGACAAGGAGACATTAGAGCTGAAAATACCAGAATATAATGTCCAGTAGCCTACAATTTAGCTCTCCATGTCAGACTTCTTTAATCAGACCCGTCTGAATCGAGTGGTGCTGTACTGTACTGTACTGTACTGTACTGTACTGTACTGTACTGTACTGTACTGTACTGTACTGTACTGTACTGTACTGTACTGTACTGTACTGTACTGTACTGTACTTTACTTGTGCTGTGCTGTGCTGTACTAGCCCTCCTCCTTGGCCTGTGTGTGTCTGTGTCTGTGTGTTAGGCTGTTCAAAAGTGACACTTGGTTGTGAACAAATGCTATTTTCGTGCTTGGACAGACAGACACTGAAGGGCTCTATTTTGGCCCCTCTACTATTCCTGCTATATATGCTCCCCCTCGGACCCATCCTCTCCAAACACGATATATCCTTCCACTGTTACGCTGATGACGTACAAATTGACATGCCTCTCACACCCAACAGCAATAACTCCTTGGAGCCCCTGATTAAATGATGCGTATAGCTTGCAGAGTTAGTTCAGTCAGATATACTCGAGGGGGGTTTCATGTCGTTCTCAAGGGCGCATACTATACTCAAGGGGTTAATATGCTGCATTACTATGTGGGTGTATTCAGTGTGTGTAAGACCCACATGCCATTCGCTGATGTGGCAGTCAGCTGACCAATTGGGCGGGCTACTTAAAGATGGAGTAAAAACGAATACTGTAATAATAATAAAAATCACACCCCTGTGAAGTGAGCAGTGCAACTGTATGAAAGCAGAGAGTCTTCTGTTTCATACGGTATATAGTATGTACATGTACATTGTGAATAATAGTTGTTCAAGTCCATGCCTTCTCTCTGGTGGGCGCAAGCTGCATTCAATAGCCAATTACTGACAAACTGTACATGGGATCAATGTGTACTGTTTTCCTCCTAAAAGTAGACATTCAGGGCTTTCATTCGGTGTATAGTATATGTATAGGATATTATTTGTGTTCATTTTTATATCTGTCTGTCAATGTCTGTCAACTTCAACCTTCCATATCTGCTGTTTGTTCAAGCGAGCAGAGTTCAGGCAAAAGCAGGTGTTAGAAAAAGGTCAATATATAATGGAATATGGTAAAATCAAAAAATAAATTTGAAGTGGACAAGTTAGGCTTTCTTTTGATGTATGCGGTGTGATTCTCGCTATAAGAGAACATTTTGCTGTGGGCCCCGAAATCCTTTTTTTCCTTCAATGTAAAGTCCCTAGCACCACCAAGCTCAGCCTGACAGAATAGCCCAGCACACAATGTGTTAAGAAGTTTGTATTAGAATTTGCATAGGCCTATAGGGCTGGAATACACATGGACCTATAGCTGCAATTTGCAACTCTAGATTTCTTTTAAATAATGGGATGAATCTAGAGTTGCAATACTCTCCATTGACTCCCCAGTCCCCACTTATCCAATAAATATCGTTTTGCTATAAGTTATTCATCCCTCTTTTATCCATCCGGCGAGACGGGTCGCCGCATTTTATAGGAGCACAAACTAACTCCTCCAGGTGCTCCTCTGAGTACTAGACCAACTAACTCCTCCAGGTGCTTCTCTGAGTACTAGACCAAGTAACTCCTCCAGGTGCTCCTCTGAGTACTAGACCAAAACAAGTTGTGTGCAGCCCTGTCTATAATAATATACTGTATGAGTCTCAGAGCATGAGGCTCTGTGGCTTAATGTTCTATATTAATATACTGTATGAGTCTCAGAGCATGAGGCTCTGTGGCTTAATGTTCTATATTAATATACTGTATGAGTCTCAGAGCATGAGACTCTGTGGCTTAATGTTCTATATTAATACTGTATGAGTCTCAGAGCATGAGACTCTGTGGCTTAATGTTCTATAATAATATACTGTATGAGTCTCAGAGCATGAGACTCTGTGGCTTATTGTTCTATATTAATACTGTATGAGTCTCAGAGCATGAGACTCTGTGGCTTAATGTTCTATATTAATATACTGTATGAGTCTCAGAGCATGAGACTCTGTGGCTTATTGTTCTATATTAATACTGTATGAGTCTCAGAGCATGAGACTCTGTGGCTTAATGTTCTATATTAATATACTGTATGAGTCTCAGAGCATGAGGCTCTGTGGCTTATTGTTCTATAACAATATACTGTATGAGTCTCAGAGCATGAGACTCTGTGGCTTAATGTTCTATAATAATATACTGTATGAGTCTCAGAGCATGAGACTCTGAGGCTTAATGTTCTATAATAATATACTGTATGAGTCTCAGAGCATGAGGCTCTGTGGCTTAATGTTCTATATTAATACTGTATGAGTCTCAGAGCATGAGACTCTGTGGCTTAATGTTCTATATTAATACTGTATGAGTCTCAGAGCATGAGGCTCTGTGGCTTAATGTTCTATAATAATATACTGTATGAGTCTCAGAGCATGAGGCTCTGTGGCTTATTGTTCTATATTAATATACTGTATGAGTCTCAGAGCATGAGACTCTGTGGCTTAATGTTCTATAATAATATACTGTATGAGTCTCAGAGCATGAGGCTCTGTGGCTTAATGTTCTATAATAATATACTGTATGAGTCTCAGAGCATGAGACTCTGTGGCTTAATGTTCTATATTAATATACTGTATGAGTCTCAGAGCATGAGGCTCTGTGGCTTATTGTTCTATATTAATACTGTATGAGTCTCAGAGCATGAGACTCTGTGGCTTAATGTTCTATAATAATATACTGTATGAGTCTCAGAGCATGAGGCTCTGTGGCTTATTGTTCTATATTAATACTGTATGAGTCTCAGAGCATGAGGCTCTGTGGCTTATTGTTCTATAACAATATACTGTATGAGTCTCAGAGCATGAGACTCTGTGGCTTAATGTTCTATAATAATATACTGTATGAGTCTCAGAGCATGAGACTCTGTGGCTTAATGTTCTATATTAATATACTGTATGAGTCTCAGAGCATGAGACTCTGTGGCTTAATGTTCTATATTAATATACTGTATGAGTCTCAGAGCATGAGGCTCTGTGGCTTAATGTTCTATATTAATACTGTATGAGTCTCAGAGCATGAGGCTCTGTGGCTTATTGTTCTATATTAATACTGTATGAGTCTCAGAGCATGAGACTCTGTGGCTTAATGTTCTATAATAATATACTGTATGAGTCTCAGAGCATGAGACTCTGTGGCTTAATGTTCTATAATAATATACTGTATGAGTCTCAGAGCATGAGACTCTGAGTGGCTTATTTCTCTAGCGAAGGTTTCAATGAATGGTTGACCAAACCAAGGAGCTACATGAGTAGATGTAGGAGACATACGTGATGGTTTGCTGGTCCAACAGTCCAGTGACATCCAGGTTGTAGGACCTCTGCATCTCCCTGATGGCTTCAGACAGATCCTGGTTAGATGAGTCCGTGCTGTCCAGGGGAGCCATGTAGCCATATTGTCTCAGCCATGACTGGTGGAGACACAAAGACAAACAAGACACCATTAAAAGGTTTGTTCCACAATAAGAAATAACCAAACACTTTGAAGGAACACCAACATACCTTGTATGTTGTTATGGACCTTCGTATAGGGTGAAGGGACATGACACAATTTGAGAGGAGACAGGGTTGAAAAGAACTTCAATTTATTTGTAGTAGCCCTTTTTGGTCAACAGCAGAGACAATTTGTACATTTCGGGTTCAAAACTCTCACCTTTTGGCTTCAGAGTGCAGGTGCTATTCTAACAAAACAAATCTAACTAGAAATCAAAAGTTTACCCCTACCTAAAGGCCCTAACAGAATGTTAAACAAAATTACAATTCTAAATCCCTAACTACCCTATAACCAAAATTACAATAAGTTAACAAAAGAAAAGACCTGGCACCCCTACATGGAGAAAGTAGGAAACGGGCTTCTTATTTAACAAGGATAAATAATAGTTTACAGACTTACAAGAACAACAATGATATAAACGAAACATCTCTAAGGCAACTTATGGCAGAATGAACAGGACAACTAACAAAAGAACAAACTAAACAATAAGGCAGGCAAACGGGTGGAGGACTAGAGGGATCGAGTCTCTGCTGCAAACATGCTGTCGTCCCCTGGTGAAGTCAAGTTCAACTGAGCTTTTATAGAGCAACAGGAAGAGTGCCCAGCCAACAGGAAACTGGTGTTGTCGGGGAGAACCAATAAGTAAGCGAGGGGCAGGTCCAATCAGAGACCTGTCACTCACAGCCATGTCTGTATGCATTCCCCTGAGTACTGTAGCCAACAGTCTCATGTTCTCAGCACCTCATTCACAAACAGAAGAAACACAACTTGTCACATGCCATAAAACACAATACATTTCCCAAACTTATAATTATTATCCTAATTTAATAGTCACCATAAATAATAATTATACTTAAACAAATAACAAATAATCAAAAGGACCGTGGTCCGTAACGTATAACAACGAAACGTAAACGTAACGTAAAACAACGAAAATGTGCCCATCTCTGATGGATTAATTACAGACTCCAGCGTGGTAGTGAAGGCTACCCTCACCCACCAGGGAGCGGACACTAGACTACAGGAAGAAACTGCAAGAAGGGTTCTGCTTAGCACAGAACAGACTGAAGGGTTCTGCTTAGCACAGAACAGACTGAAGGGTTCTGCTCAGCACAGAACAGACTGAAGGGTTCTGCTTAGCACAGAACAGACTGAAGGGTTCTGCTTAGCACAGAACAGACTGAAGGGTTCTGCTTAGCACAGAACAGACTGAAGGGTTCTGCTTAGCACAGAACAGACTGAAGGGTTCTGCTTAGCACGAAACAGACTGAAGGGTTCTGCTTAGCACGAAACAGACTGTAGGGTTCTGCTTAGCACAGAACAGGCTGAAGGGTTCTGCTTAGCACGAAACAGACTGTAGGGTTCTGCTTAGCACAGAACAGACTGAAGGGTTCTGCTTAGCACAGAACAGACTGAAGGGTTCTGCTTAGCACAGAACAGACTGAAGGGTTCTGCTTAGCACAGAACAGACTGAAGGGTTCTGCTTAGCACAGAACAGACTGAAGGGTTCTGCTTAGCACAGAACAGGCTGAAGGGTTCTGCTTAGCACAGAACAGACTGAAGTCAGAGAACATTGGCGTGGCCGTCGACTGCAGGGAAAGTTGTCCTGTGTTGATTCAGCCGATCACTCTGTTTCACATTCCATGTGCAAAAATGCTGCTATTGGGGAGGATGTTTTAAAATTCACCATCAAAGCAAGACTGCAAGTATTACCAACCAAGTACAATCTGTCAATCTGGTATCCCGACACCCACACTCCACTCTGTATAAACCACCATGATTCTGAACAACACCTAGAATCCATCGCACACATAACAAATGGATGTAGCGCATGTACAAAAACTTGTATATTGCTCGCCACGACCGGATTGTTGACCTAGTGTCTGATGCAGTTCTAAAGTATGTGCCATCTAGTGCAGCAATGTATAAACATTCCAGAGTGTTACCAGATTGGTTTAGCTGTGCATGCGATGTCTTTGCTAACATGGGGGCGCTGGCCCTCCCCCCACAGACTCTACGTCACTGTGCAGATGATGTCACCATAATAAACCCTCCACAAAACTGGCGTTGCAACTACAATAACACACCATCACCAGTAGGGGGAACCAGACCTCCATTATGTATGGACTCAAGTTACATCTGCTGAAGATTATAATCATATATACAGTGGCCCCTGAGAACTAAAATACATATATATATTTGATGTAATACACCTGAGATGTCCCTCTGCCCAGTGGACTTGCAACCTGTATTGTACATAATTATATATATATATATATATATATATATATACATAACCTGTATTGTACATAATATAATCTCTGGGTGAAATCCCCATAGTGGCGTAGTCTGTCTCTGTTTCTGGTCCTTAGTGCCCAGGTTACATATAGACCGATTCCGTAGCGGGTCTCATGGTCGCAGCCTACGTATTTCCTGTAGGCGGACTCGACATAGCTGCGGGGGTAAAACCCTCACCAGGCACACCTCTTCTACTACAGTGAACGGCAGAGTGACTGATGTTAGTTTGCCTCAAACTTTACTCCTTTACCTGCTTTTTTACTAACACTAACATTACAAAGATGCCCAGAACATCGAGATGAACCTGTGTAGTTTATGGCTGCTCCAACAGTAGTGGCAACATAAAAAAGAAAAAAAACGGAATGTCTAATATCCAACACGGTGGCGGAGACCAGAGCCATTGAGTAATGGTTGAGACAAAGCAGTGAAGGGTCCTGAAAGATACATAATTTCAGTCTTACCCAATACCCAATCTTTCTGTTTTATGAACACAAGGCTGCTGTATTTTATACCTCATACTAAGCATTTAAAGTATGAGGTATAAAGTACAGCAGCCTTGTGTTAATAAAACAGAAATATTTGGTATTGGTAAGACTGAAATTATGTATCTTTCACTGCTTTGTCTCAACCATTACTCAATGGCTCTGGTCTCCGCCACCGAGGTGGATATTAGACATTCATTTTATTTTATTTTTTATGTTGCCACTACTGTTGGAGCAGCCATAAACTACACAGGTTCATCTCGATGTTCTGGGCATCTTTGTAATGTTAGTGTTGGTAAAAAAGCAGGTAAAGGAGTAAAGTTTGAGGCAAACTAACATCAGTCACTCTGCCGTTCACTGTAGTAGAAGAGGTGCGCCTGGTGAGGGTTTTACCCCCGCAGCTACGTCGAGTCCGCCTACAGGAAATACGTAGGCTGCGACCATGAAACCGGTACGGAATCGGTCTATAGAAGGCTATATTGTGTGTGTGGTGTCGCTGCCCCCTGTGGTGATCGCTGATCGGGTAGGTAGGCTATACAGCAACTGGCCTAATCAGCATATTATGATTGGCTACTTGGCATGTCTGTAAACCTCGTCCTTCCAGTCGCTTTGTACCAAACGGTATAGTGCGTGCTGGTTTGTTTTGGAAAAACAGCAAAAAGCTAAATGGATATAGTCTACGCCAGCGGTGCCCAAAAGGTAGATGGTGATCTACCAGTAGATCACATGGGGCGGCGGTGGCTCAGGGGTAGAGGGCCTGGATGGTAACCGTAAGTATCCCAGTTCAAACCCGGGCTCCCCCAGAGTTACTGTCGAAGTGTCCTTGAAGTGTCCAAGACACTGAACCCCTAATTGCTCCCGATGTACTAGTTGGTGCCTTGCATGGTTTCTGCTGCCATCGGTGTATGCATGGGTGAATGTAATGCACAATCTCTGTAAAGCGCCTTGGATAAAGGCGCTATATAAATGCACCATTTACCATTCATCACAAAGGCTGTGCAGGTGGATCACATGGCATGCCCCTAAATATATATAATCTCACTTGAATTAACTGGATTGATTGACATAAAAATGAGAGAGAGAGAGAGAGGGAGATGGAGAGGGAGAGGGAGAGGGAGAGAGAGGGAGAGAGGGAGGGAGCGAGAGAGAGGGAGAGAGGGAGAGAGGGAGAGAGAGAGAGAGAGAGAGAGAGGGAGAGAGAGAGGGAGAGAGAGAGACAGGAGGGGGGCTGAGACAGAGAGAGAGAGAGAGAGAGAGAGGGAGAGAGAGGGGAGTGGGGGGCTAAGGAGGGAGCAAGAGAGAGAGAGAGAGCTCTATTTAGAAATAGCAGATCTACAAGATCAGAGTGCATCGCAATGTATCACTCACACACACACACACACACACACACACACACACACACACACACACACACACACACACGGAAAGCCCTCCAGCCCTCCAGACTCTACGTCACTGCAGCAGATGATGTCACCATAATAAACCCTCCACAAAACTGGCGTTGCAACTACAATAACACACAATCACCAGTAGGGGGAACCAGACCTCCATTATGTATGGACTCAAGTTACATCTGCTGAAGATTATAATCATATATACAGTGGCCCCTGAGAACTAAAATACATACTATATATTTGATGTAATACACCTGAGAACTAAAATACATGCTATATATTTGATTTAATACACCTGAGAACTAAAATACATACTATATATTGATGTAATACACCTATACAGTTATGTGACTTGAGGGGCAAAATAGCCTACACAATTTGTAACATAAAAAGGCCCAATATTTCTATAAAATATTGAAGTTGAAGAGTATAAATGGAGGCCTAAGTCAGGGGTGGCAACTTTTTTTTTTTATATATATTTTTATACCCCAATTTTGTAACCCATTTTTCACCCCTGTGTCAATCATCTAATGTGATCCTGGGCTCTACACACCCTCCACCAACCTAGTCCCCATGTATGGGGGACAAGGGGAGACCAACCTAGTCCCCATATATGGGGGACAAGGGGAGAGCAACCTAGTCCCCATGTATGGGGGACAAGGGGAGACCAACCTAGTCCCCATATATGGGGGACAAGGGGAGACCAACCTAGTCCCCATATATGGGGGCCAAGGGGAGACCAACCTAGTCCCCATATATGGGGGACAAGGGGAGAGCAACCTAGTCCCCATATATGGGGGACAAGGGGAGACCAACCTAGTCCCCATATATGGGGGACAAGGGGAGACCAACCTAGTCCCCATATATGGGGGACAAGGGGAGACCAACCTAGTCCCCATATATGGGGGACAAGGGGAGACCAACCTAGTCCCCATATATGGGGGACATGGGGAGACCAACCTAGTCCCCATATATAGATTCAAGATTCAAGATTCAAGACTTTATTGCCATGTCAACAGAGTTGATTGGAATTTGTTTCAGTGCACTAAAAACATACATACGATACATACACATATTCACATCACATAATCAGACAGAACACGATACAAAAGTACAGACATCATATGAGGGGGACCAATAAATAAGAAGAATGCAAAGCGTTACAATTCATGTTGAATAAATAAAAAGCAAATTCATCACAGTTCATCGTTTTACAAAGCAGCTTCACGCTGTAAAGTGCGAGTGAAAATAGGGTCAGCATTCAAGAGGCGAACAGCCTCGGGATAAGTGCTGTTCTTAAAGCGGCAGGTGTTGCACTTTAGAGACCGGAGTCTCCTACCTGAGGGCAGGGGTGCGAAAAGAGAGCAGGCAGGGTGGGAGGGGTCAGCGATCACCTTCTGCATTCTGCGCTTAGTGCGTATGGTGTAGATAGAGGAGATGGATGGGAGGTCGAGGCCAATGATTTTTGACGCTGTGCGTACCACCCTTTCCAGCCGTTTCCTCTCTAAGACGGTGGTGTTTCCATACCACACTGTGACTGAGAAGACGAGGACACTCTCCACAGTGGCTCTGTAGAAGTGAACTAACGCCTCCCCAGTCACACCGAACTTCTTTAAGAGGCGTAGGAAGTGAAGCCTCTGGTGGGCTTTACTCAGGATGTTACTAGTGTTAACTTCCCATTTTAGGGAGCAGCATATAGTGGTGCCAAGGAATTTAAAACTGTCGACCCTTTCGACAGGCTGGTCGTCGATAACCAGTGATGGGGGGATAATCCCCTTTTTCCTGAAATCAAAGATAATTTCTTTGGTTTTAGCCAGGTTTAGGATAAGATTATTCGAAGTGCACCAGTCTACGAGGGCTGCCACCTCGGCCCTGTAGGCTGATTCGTCACCATTTTTAATATAGCCAACGACAGTTGTGTCGTCTGCATATTTAAAAAAAGAAACAAATTGAGAATGTGAAATAAAGTCATTTGTATAAAGTGCGAAGAGGAGGGCTGAGAGAACACAGCCCTGAGGGGCCCCAGTGTTAAGAGTCCTGGATTGAGAGAGCATGTTGCCAATCTTAACCACTTGCTTCCGGTTTGACAGAAAGTCTAAAATCCAGAAACAAAGAGAGTGGTTAATACCCATGGCCAAGAGCTTATCAAATAATTTGATGGGCAGAATCGTGTTATATGGGGGACAAGGGGAGACCAACCTAGTCCCCATATATGGGGGACAAGGGGAGACCAACCTAGTCCCCATATATGGGGGACAAGGGGAGAGCAACCTAGTCCCCATATATGGGGGACAAGGGGAGACCAACCTAGTCCCCATATATGGGGGACAAGGGGAGACCAACCTAGTCCCCATATATGGGGGACATGGGGAGACCAACCTAGTCCCCATATATGGGGGACAAGGGGAGACCAACCTAGTCCCCATATATGGGGGACAAGGGGAGAGCAACCTAGTCCCCATATATGGGGGACAAGGGGAGACCAACCTAGTCCCCATATATGGGGGACAAGGGGAGACCAACCTAGTCCCCATATATGGGGGACAAGGGGAGACCAACCTAGTCCCCATATATGGGGGACAAGGGGAGACCAACCTAGTCCCCATATATAGATTCAAGATTCAAGATTCAAGACTTTATTGCCATGTCAACAGAGTTGATTGGAATTTGTTTCAGTGCACTAAAAACATACATACGATACATACACATATTCACATCACATAATCAGACAGAACACGATACAAAAGTACAGACATCATATGAGGGGGACCAATAAATAAGAAGAATGCAAAGCGTTACAATTCATGTTGAATAAATAAAAAGCAAATTCATCACAGTTCATCGTTTTACAAAGCAGCTTCACGCTGTAAAGTGCGAGTGAAAATAGGGTCAGCATTCAAGAGGCGAACAGCCTCGGGATAAGTGCTGTTCTTAAAGCGGCAGGTGTTGCACTTTAGAGACCGGAGTCTCCTACCTGAGGGCAGGGGTGCGAAAAGAGAGCAGGCAGGGTGGGAGGGGTCAGCGATCACCTTCTGCATTCTGCGCTTAGTGCGTATGGTGTAGATAGAGGAGATGGATGGGAGGTCGAGGCCAATGATTTTTGACGCTGTGCGTACCACCCTTTCCAGCCGTTTCCTCTCTAAGACGGTGGTGTTTCCATACCACACTGTGACTGAGAAGACGAGGACACTCTCCACAGTGGCTCTGTAGAAGTGAACTAACGCCTCCCCAGTCACACCGAACTTCTTTAAGAGGCGTAGGAAGTGAAGCCTCTGGTGGGCTTTACTCAGGATGTTACTAGTGTTAACTTCCCATTTTAGGGAGCAGCATATAGTGGTGCCAAGGAATTTAAAACTGTCGACCCTTTCGACAGGCTGGTCGTCGATAACCAGTGATGGGGGGATAATCCCCTTTTTCCTGAAATCAAAGATAATTTCTTTGGTTTTAGCCAGGTTTAGGATAAGATTATTCGAAGTGCACCAGTCTACGAGGGCTGCCACCTCGGCCCTGTAGGCTGATTCGTCACCATTTTTAATATAGCCAACGACAGTTGTGTCGTCTGCATATTTAAAAAAAGAAACAAATTGAGAATGTGAAATAAAGTCATTTGTATAAAGTGCGAAGAGGAGGGCTGAGAGAACACAGCCCTGAGGGGCCCCAGTGTTAAGAGTCCTGGATTGAGAGAGCATGTTGCCAATCTTAACCACTTGCTTCCGGTTTGACAGAAAGTCTAAAATCCAGAAACAAAGAGAGTGGTTAATACCCATGGCCAAGAGCTTATCAAATAATTTGATGGGCAGAATCGTGTTATATGGGGGACAAGGGGAGACCAACCTAGTCCCCATATATGGGGGACAAGGGGAGACCAACCTAGTCCCCATATATGGGGGACAAGGGGAGAGCAACCTAGTCCCCATATATGGGGGACAAGGGGAGACCAACCTAGTCCCCATATATGGGGGACAAGGGGAGACCAACCTAGTCCCCATATATGGGGGACATGGGGAGACCAACCTAGTCCCCATATATGGGGGACAAGGGGAGACCAACCTAGTCCCCATATATGGGGGACAAGGGGAGAGCAACCTAGTCCCCATATATGGGGGACAAGGGGAGACCAACCTAGTCCCCATATATGGGGGACAAGGGGAGACCAACCTAGTCCCCATATATGGGGGACAAGGGGAGACCAACCTAGTCCCCATATATGGGGGACAAGGGGAGACCAACCTAGTCCCCATATATGGGGGACAAGGGGAGACCAACCTAGTCCCCATATATGGGGGACATGGGGAGACCAACCTAGTCCCCATATATGGGGGACAAGGGGAGAGCAACCTAGTCCCCATATATGGGGGACAAGGGGAGAGCAACCTAGTCCCCATATATGGGGGACAAGGGGAGACCAACCTAGTCCCCATATATGGGGGACAAGGGGAGACCAACCTAGTCCCCATATATGGGGGACAAGGGGAGACCAACCTAGTCCCCATATATGGGGGACAAGGGGAGAGCAACGGACTTGAACTCATGGGGCAACTTTGACGATGGAGAGGGCCACTATATTTCCACACTCACTCCCTAGGGCCATATATTACTGTCGTAGAAAGTACAGCCGATCTACAAGCTCAAAACGCGTCGCAGCGCGACGCGTTTTGAGCTTGTAGATCGGCTATTTTTGCTATATTCAAACTGAAATCTTGAATTTTTGCTATTTTTGGAATCGGAATTGGAATCCTGAAAATTAACATTTTTATGTAATTCCAAATGCCTTTAATTATACTTGTGTTGAAGCAATGAGCTACTAATTTAGACCTAAGTAATAACAGCGGGTCATGTTTGTATGTTGTGGAATAGTAACAGCTGAAACCAATATATCAGTATTCTATTCTGACATTAACCTGTACATAGTACAGAAACAACATAACACCAAGACAATACAAAAGAAACATGAGTTCCCCACTGTGTACAGAACCATCCTATCATACTGTACACTGTGTACAGAACCATCCTATCATACTGTACACTGTGTACAGAACCATCCTATCATACTGTACACTGTGTACAGAACCATCCTATCATACTGTACACTGTGTACAGAACCATCCTATCATACTGTACACTGTGTACAGAACCATCCTATCATACTGTACACTGTGTACTGAACCATCCTATCATACTGTACACTGTGTACAGAACCATCCTATCATACTGTACACTGTGTACAGAACCATCCTATCATACTGTACACTGTGTACAGAACCATCCTATCATACTGTACACTGTGTACAGAACCATCCTATCATACTGTACACTGTGTACAGAACCATCCTATCATACTGTACACTGTGTACAGAACCATCCTATCGGCGGGGCAGTTTGTTTAATGCCGCGATGGCTGAGGGGACAAAAGTCCTTCTGAAACGGACCTTTTTCCAGGGTAAGGTTCTGTACCTTTGTCCTGATGGCTGAGGGGACAAAAGTCCTACTAAAACGGACCTTTTTCCAGGGTAAGGTTCTGAGGGGACTAAAGTCCTTCTGAAACGGACCTTTCTCCAGGGTAAGGTTCTGAGGGGACTAGAGTCCTACTGAAACGGACCTTTTTCCAGGGTAAGGTTCTGTATCTTTGTCCTGATGGCTGAGGGGACTAAAGTCCTACTGAAAGGGACCTTTTTCCAGGGTAAGGTTCTGTATCTTTGTCCTGATGGCTGAGGGGACTAAAGTCCTACTGAAAGGGACCTTTTTCCAGGGTAAGGTTCTGTATCTTTGTCCTGATGGCTGAGGGGACTAAAGTCCCACTGAAAGGGACCTTTTTCCAGGGTAAGGTTCTGTATCTTTGTCCTGATGGCTGAGGGGACTAAAGTCCTACTGAAAGGGACCTTTTTCCAGGGTAAGGTTCTGTATCTTTGTCCTGATGGCTGAGGGGACTAAAGTCCCACTGAAAGGGACCTTTTTCCAGGGTAAGGTTCTGTATCTTTGTCCTGATGGCTGAGGGGACTAAAGTCCCACTGAAAGGGACCTTTTTCCAGGGTAAGGTTCTGTATCTTTGTCCTGATGGCTGAGGGGACTAAAGTCCCACTGAAAGGGACCTTTTTCCAGGGTAAGGTTCTGTATCTTTGTCCTGATGGCTGAGGGGACAAAACTCCTACTGAAACGGACCTTTTTCCAGGGTAAGGTTCTGTATCTTTGTCCTGATGGCTGAGGGGACAAAACTCCTACTGAAACGGACCTTTTTCCAGGGTAAGGTTCTGTATCTTTGTCCTGATGGCTGAGGGGACTAAAGTCCCACTGAAAGGGACCTTTTTCCAGGGTAAGGTTCTGTATCTTTGTCCTGATGGCTGAGGGGACTAAAGTCCCACTGAAAGGGACCTTTTTCCAGGGTAAGGTTCTGTATCTTTGTCCTGATGGCTGAGGGGACTAAAGTCCCACTGAAAGGGACCTTTTTCCAGGGTAAGGTTCTGTATCTTTGTCCTGATGGCTGAGGGGACTAAAGTCCCACTGAAAGGGACCTTTTTCCAGGGTAAGGTTCTGTATCTTTGTCCTGATGGCTGAGGGGACTAAAGTCCCACTGAAAGGGACCTTTTTCCAGGGTAAGGTTCTGTATCTTTGTCCTGATGGCTGAGGGGACTAAAGTCCCACTGAAAGGGACATTTTTCCAGGGTAAGGTTCTGTATCTTTGTCCTGATGGCTGAGGGGACTAAAGTCCCACTGAAAGGGACCTTTTTCCAGGGTAAGGTTCTGTATCTTTGTCCTGATGGCTGAGGGGACTAAAGTCCCACTGAAAGGGACCTTTTTCCAGGGTAAGGTTCTGTACCTTTGTCCTGATGGCTGAGGGGACTAAAGTCCCACTGAAAGGGACCTTTTTCCAGGGTAAGGTTCTGTACCTTTGTCCTGATGGCTGAGGGGACTAAAGTCCTACTGAAAGGGACCTTTTTCCAGGGTAAGGTTCTGTACCTTTGTCCTGATGGCTGAGGGGACTAAAGTCCTACTGAAAGGGACCTTTTTCCAGGGTAAGGTTCTGTATCTTTGTCCTGATGGCTGAGGGGACTAAAGTCCCACTGAAAGGGACCTTTTTCCAGGGTAAGGTTCTGTATCTTTGTCCTGATGGCTGAGGGGACTAAAGTCCCACTGAAAGGGACCTTTTTCCAGGGTAAGGTTCTGTATCTTTGTCCTGATGGCTGAGGGGACTAAAGTCCCACTGAAAGGGACCTTTTTCCAGGGTAAGGTTCTGTATCTTTGTCCTGATGGCTGAGGGGACTAAAGTCCCACTGAAAGGGACCTTTTTCCAGGGTAAGGTTCTGTATCTTTGTCCTGATGGCTGAGGGGACTAAAGTCCCACTGAAACGGACCTTTCTCCAGGGTAAGGTTCTGTATCTTTGTCCTGATGGCTGAGGGGACTAAAGTCCCACTGAAAGGGACCTTTTTCCAGGGTAAGGTTCTGTATCTTTGTCCTGATGGCTGAGGGGACTAAAGTCCCACTGAAAGGGACCTTTTTCCAGGGTAAGGTTCTGTATCTTTGTCCTGATGGCTGAGGGGACTAAAGTCCCACTGAAAGGGACCTTTTTCCAGGGTAAGGTTCTGTATCTTTGTCCTGATGGCTGAGGGGACTAAAGTCCCACTGAAAGGGACCTTTTTCCAGGGTAAGGTTCTGTATCTTTGTCCTGATGGCTGAGGGGACTAAAGTCCCACTGAAAGGGACCTTTTTCCAGGGTAAGGTTCTGTATCTTTGTCCTGATGGCTGAGGGGACTAAAGTCCCACTGAAAGGGACCTTTTTCCAGGGTAAGGTTCTGTATCTTTGTCCTGATGGCTGAGGGGACTAAAGTCCCACTGAAAGGGACCTTTTTCCAGGGTAAGGTTCTGTATCTTTGTCCTGATGGCTGAGGGGACTAAAGTCCCACTGAAAGGGACCTTTTTCCAGGGTAAGGTTCTGTATCTTTGTCCTGATGGCTGAGGGGACTAAAGTCCCACTGAAACGGACCTTTCTCCAGGGTAAGGTTCTGTATCTTTGTCCTGATGGCTGAGGGGACTAAAGTCCCACTGAAAGGGACCTTTTTCCAGGGTAAGGTTCTGTATCTTTGTCCTGATGGCTGAGGGGACTAAAGTCCTACTGAAAGGGACCTTTTTCCAGGGTAAGGTTCTGTATCTTTGTCCTGATGGCTGAGGGGACTAAAGTCCCACTGAAAGGGACCTTTTTCCAGGGTAAGGTTCTGTATCTTTGTCCTGATGGCTGAGGGGACTAAAGTCCCACTGAAAGGGACCTTTTTCCAGGGTAAGGTTCTGTATCTTTGTCCTGATGGCTGAGGGGACTAAAGTCCCACTGAAAGGGACCTTTTTCCAGGGTAAGGTTCTGTATCTTTGTCCTGATGGCTGAGGGGACTAAAGTCCCACTGAAAGGGACCTTTTTCCAGGGTAAGGTTCTGTATCTTTGTCCTGATGGCTGAGGGGACTAAAGTCCCACTGAAAGGGACCTTTTTCCAGGGTAAGGTTCTGTATCTTTGTCCTGATGGCTGAGGGGACTAAAGTCCCACTGAAAGGGACCTTTTTCCAGGGTAAGGTTCTGTATCTTTGTCCTGATGGCATGAGGTTGAAGCAGCGACACAGGGGATGGTCAGTGTCACGTGACAGATGGTCAGTGTCACGTGATATTGAGAGTGCTAGCCGTGTGATGTCATAGACAGCCCGTTCATCCAATCAGAACAGTCCTGTCTAATTGTATTAAACAACGTCAAACTCACCAACATTGCAGCTGTACGGAAAGCTTGAATTATCCTGTTTTTTGATCGGCAATGTGTTTGTTTAATAAAAATGCACTGCACTGTTAACTGTGAGTGGACGGCCTACAATTGTTTACAAGAGGGTCCACCTTGTTCAATTCAGCAAAACATTTAGAGACGTACAAATAGACACTTCTATATAGTTAAAGAACAGAACAGGAATTCATCATAAAGGAGGTAAAAAGGGAAAAGAAACATATACAGTGAGGGGGGGGGGGGGGGGAGAGAGAGAGAGAGAGAGAGAGAGAGAGAGAGAGAGAGAGAGAGAGAGAGAGAGAGAGCTCTATTTGGAAATAGCCGGTCTACAAGCTCAGAAAGCACACTGTGTGAGCTTGTAGATCAGAAAGCACACTGTGTGAGCTTGTAGATCAGAAAGCACACTGTGTGAGCTTGTAGATCAGAAAGCACACTGTGTGAGCTTGTAGATCAGAAAGCACACTGTGGGAGCTTGTAGATCAGAAAGCACACTGTGTGAGCTTGTAGATCAGAAAGCACACTGTGTGAGCTTGTAGATCAGAAAGCACACTGTGTGAGCTTGTAGATCAGAAAGCACACTGTGTGAGCTTGTAGATCAGAAAGCACACTGTGTGAGCTTGTAGATCAGAAAGCACACTGTGTGAGCTTGTAGATCAGAAAGCACACTGTGTGAGCTTGTAGATCAGAAAGCACACTGTGTGAGCTTGTAGATCAGAAAGCACACTGTGTGAGCTTGTAGATCAGAAAGCACACTGTGTGAGCTTGTAGATCAGAAAGCACACTGTGTGAGCTTGTAGATCAGAAAGCACACTGTGTGAGCTTGTAGATCAGAAAGCACACTGTGTGAGCTTGTAGATCAGAAAGCACACTGTGTGAGCTTGTAGATCAGAAAGCACACTGTGTGAGCTTGTAGATCAGAAAGCACACTGTGTGAGCTTGTAGATCAGCTTTTTGAGGGGCGTTAGTGCCTCCCATGCCCAGCTTTCCAGGTTGTGTAAACACAAACATTGGCTTGTGATTGGCTGATCACCCCATAGCGATGATTTGATTGGCTGACCAAAGTACATATTGAAGATAAAAGTGAGGGCAGAAAAGTGAAGACTGAGCGCACACACGCACGCACACAGACACACACGCACACAGACACACACACACGCACACAGACACACACACACGCACACAGACACACACACGCACACACACACGCACACAGACACACACACGCACACACACACGCACACAGACACACACACGCACGCACACAGACACACACACACGCACGCACACACACACGCACACAGACACACACGCACACAGACACACACACACGCACACAGACACACACACACGCACACAGACACACACACGCACACACACACGCACACAGACACACACACGCACACACACACGCACACAGACACACACACGCACGCACACAGACACACACACGCACGCACACACACACACGCACACAGACACACATGCACACAGACACACATGCACACAGACACACACGCACACAGACACACATGCACACAGACACACATGCACGCACGCACACAGACACACACGCACACAGACACACACACGCACACACACACGCACACAGACACACACACGCACGCACACAGACACACACACGCACGCACACACACACGCACACAGACACACATGCACACAGACACACATGCACACAGACACACACGCACACAGACACACACGCACACACGCACACAGACACACACGCACGCACACACGCACGCACACAGACACACACGCACACAGACACACATGCACGCACGCACACAGACACAAACGCACGCACACACGCACGCACACAGACACACACGCACACAGACACACATGCACGCACGCACACAGACACACACGCACGCACACACGCACGCACACAGACACACACACGCACGCACACAGACACACACGCACGCACGCACGCACACACGCACGCACACAGACACACACGCACGCACGCACGCACACACACACACACACACACACACACACACACACACACAGACACACATGCACACAGACACACATGCACGCACGCACACAGACACACACGCACGCACACACGCACGCACACAGACACACACGCACACAGACACACATGCACGCACGCACACAGACACACACGCACGCACACACGCACGCACACAGACACACACGCACACAGACACACATGCACGCACGCACACAGACACACACGCACGCACGCACACAGACACACACGCACACAGACACACACGCACGCACACACGCACGCACACAGACACACACGCACGCACACAGACACACACGCACGCACGCACACACGCACGCGTCGCACACAGACACACACGCACACACGCACGCGTCGCACACAGACACACACACACACACACACACACACACACACACACACACAGACACACACGCACGCACACACGCACGCACACAGACACACACGCACACAGACACACACGCACGCACGCACACACGCACGCACACAGACACACACGCACACAGACACACACGCACACACACACACGCACACACGCACGCACACAGACACACACGCACACAGACACACATGCACACAGACACACACGCACGCACACACGCACGCACACAGACACACACGCACACAGACACACACGCACGCACACACGCACGCACGCACACAGACACACACAGACACACATGCACGCACACACGCACGCACGCACACAGACACACATGCACGCACGCACGCACACAGACACACACGCAAGCGCATGCACCTTTTGCAGAGCAATGCCCTCTCCATATTTTAACTTTATTTAATAATGAATGCCCTACTTTGTCATTCTGTCACACAAAATAGCAAAAACAGCAGATCTACAAGCTCAACGTGTGGCACAGATTTAGAGATGATTCTATGTGTGTGTATTTTCTAAAATGTCTGTGTATATAGAGCCCTATACTAAATGAAAGAGTGTTGAGCGTGTGTGTAAAGTATGTGCGTGCGTGCGTGCGTGCGTGCGTGCGTGCGTGCGTGCGTGCGTGCGTGTCGACACATGTTCTGTCAATAGCCTGGAACTACAGCGATCCTTGAGGAATGGCTCAGAGATTAGATTATAGGTCTGGAACTACAGCGATCCTTGAGGAATGGCTCAGAGATTAGATTATAGGTCTGGAACTACAGCGATCCTTGAGGAATGGCTCAGAGATTAGATTATAGGTCTCACACGAAAACATCACAGTCTGTAAACACAACTACAAAATACGACCTGGTCAAATTTACTCCACTACAAGTAAAATAGCTCAGTCAAAATGTAAGTATAAGAATAAAAAAGTACTTGCTTTTGAATGTAATTTTAAATGCATTCAAGACTACAGAGTACATGCTTTTACAGACTAATCAAGAATACATGCTTTAGTCTAATCTAGAGTACATGCTTTTACAGACTAATCTAGAGTACATGCTTTAGACTAATCTAGAGTACATGCTTTTACAGACTAATCTAGAGTACATGCTTTTACAGACTAATCTAGAGTACATGCTTTAGACTAATCTAGAGTACATGCTTTAGACTAATCTAGAGTACATGCTTTAGACTAATCTAGAGTACATGCTTTAGACTAATCTAGAGTACATGCTTTAGACTAATCTAGAGTACATGCTTTAGACTAATCTAGAGTACATGCTTTAGACTAATCTAGAGTACATGCTTTAGACTAATCTAGAGTACATGCTTTAGACTAATCTAGAGTACATGCTTTAGACTAATCTAGAGTACATGCTTTAGACTAATCTAGAGTACATGCTTTAGTCTAATCTAGAGTACATGCTTTAGACTAATCTAGAGTACATGCTTTAGACTAATCTAGAGTACATGCTTTAGACTAATCTAGAGTACATGCTTTAGACTAATCTAGAGTACATGCTTTAGACTAATCTAGAGTACATGCTTTAGACTAATCTAGAGTACATGCTTTTACAGACTAATCTAGAGTACATGCTTTAGACTAATCTAGAGTACATGCTTTAGACTAATCTAGAGTACATGCTTTAGACTAATCTAGAGTACATGCTTTAGACTAATCTAGAGTACATGCTTTAGACTAATCTAGAGTACATGCTTTAGACTAATCTAGAGTACATGCTTTAGACTAATCTAGAGTACATGCTTTAGTCTAATCTAGAGTACATGCTTTTACAGACTAATCTAGAGTACATGCTTTAGACTAATCTAGAGTACATGCTTTAGACTAATCTAGAGTACATGCTTTAGACTAATCTAGAATACATGCTTTAGACTAATCTAGAATACATGCTTTAGTCTAATCTAGAGTACATGCTTTAGACTAATCTAGAGTACATGCTTTAGTCTAATCTAGAATACATGCTTTAGTCTAATCTAGAGTACATGCTTTAGACTAATCTAGAGTACATGCTTTAGACTAATCTAGAATACATGCTTTAGACTAATCTAGAGTACATGCTTTAGACTAATCTAGAGTACATGCTTTAGACTAATCTAGAATACATGCTTTAGACTAATCTAGAATACATGCTTTAGACTAATCTAGAGTACATGCTTTTACAGTCTAATCTAGAGTACATGCTTTAGACTAATCTAGAGTACATGCTTTAGACTAATCTAGAGTACATGCTTTAGACTAATCTAGAGTACATGCTTTAGACTAATCTAGAGTACATGCTTTTACAGACTAATCTAGAGTACATGCTTTAGACTAATCTAGAGTACATGCTTTAGACTAATCTAGAGTACATGCTTTAGACTAATCTAGAGTACATGCTTTAGACTAATCTAGAGTACATGCTTTAGACTAATCTAGAGTACATGCTTTAGACTAATCTAGAGTACATGCTTTAGACTAATCTAGAGTACATGCTTTAGACTAATCTAGAGTACATGCTTTAGACTAATCTAGAGTACATGCTTTAGACTAATCTAGAGTACATGCTTTAGACTAATCTAGAGTACATGCTTTAGACTAATCTAGAGTACATGCTTTAGACTAATCTAGATTACATGCTTTAGTCTAATCTAGAGTACATGCTTTTACAAAGAATCTGATTTTTGCACCTCAACAAATTCCTGCAATTAGTGTCCAAGTGTAAAAAAGGCCAATATGCGATGTGTTGTTTGTTCCTTATTACTATGGGAGAGAGTTCCTTATTACTATGGGAGAGAGTTCCTTATTACTATGGGAGAGTGTTCCTTATTACTATGGGAGAGAGTTCCTTATTACTATGGGAGAGTTCCTTATTACTATGGGAGAGTGTTCCTTATTACTATGGGAGAGAGTTCCTTATTACTATGGGAGAGTTCCTTATTACTATGGGAGAGTGTTCCTTATTACTATGGGAGAGAGTTCCTTATTACTATGGGAGAGTGTTCCTTATTACTATGGGAGAGTGTTCCTTATTACTATGGGAGAGTGTTCCTTATTACTATGGGAGAGTGTTCCTTATTACTATGGGAGAGTTCCTTATTACTATGGGAGAGTGTTCCTTATTACTATGGGAGAGTGTTCCTTATTACTATGGGAGAGTGTTCCTTATTACTATGGGAGAGTGTTCCTTATTACTATGGGAGAGTGTTCCTTATTACTATGGGAGAGTGTTCCTTATTACTATGGGAGAGAGTTCCTTATTACTATGGGAGAGTGTTCCTTATTACTATGGGAGAGAGTTCCTTATTACTATGGGAGAGTTCCTTATTACTATGGGAGAGTGTTCCGTATTACTATGGGAGAGTGTTCCTTATTACTATGGGAGAGAGTTCCTTATTACTATGGGAGAGTTCCTTATTACTATGGGAGAGTGTTCCTTATTACTATGGGAGAGAGTTCCTTATTACTATGGGAGAGTGTTCCTTATTACTATGGGAGAGAGTTCCTTATTACTATGGGAGAGTTCCTTATTACTATGGGAGAGTGTTCCTTATTACTATGGGAGAGTGTTCCTTATTACTATGGGAGAGTGTTCCTTATTACTATGGGAGAGTTCCTTATTACTATGGGAGTGTTCCTTATTACTATGGGAGAGTTCCTTATTACTATGGGAGAGTGTTCCTTATTACTATGGGAGAGTGTTCCTTATTACTATGGGAGAGTGTTCCTTATTACTATGGGAGAGTGTTCCTTATTACTATGGGAGAGTTCCTTATTACTATGGGAGTGTTCCTTATTACTATGGGAGAGTTCCTTATTACTATGGGAGAGTGTTCCTTATTACTATGGGAGAGTGTTCCTTATTACTATGGGAGAGTGTTCTTTATTACTATGGGAGAGTTCCTTATTACTATGGGAGAGTGTTCCTTATTACTATGGGAGAGTTCCTTATTACTATGGGAGAGTTCCTTATTACTATGGGAGAGTTCCTTATTACTATGGGAGAGTTCCTTATTACTATGGGAGAGTGTTCCTTATTACTATGGGAGAGTTCCTTATTACTATGGGAGAGTGTTCCTTATTACTATGGGAGAGTTCCTTATTACTATGGGAGAGTGTTCCTTATTACTATGGGAGAGTTCCTTATTACTATGGGAGAGTGTTCCTTATTACTATGGGAGAGTGTTCCTTATTACTATGGGAGAGTGTTCCTTATTACTATGGGAGAGTGTTCCTTATTACTATGGGAGAGTGTTCCTTATTACTATGGGAGAGTGTTCCTTATTACTATGGGAGAGTGTTTGTTCCTTATTACTATGGGAGAGTGTTTGTTCCTTATTACTATGGGAGAGTGTTCCTTATTACTATGGGAGAGTTCCTTATTACTATGGGAGAGAGTTCCTTATTACTATGGGAGAGTGTTCCTTATTACTATGGGAGAGAGTTCCTTATTACTATGGGAGAGTGTTCCTTATTACTATGGGAGAGAGTTCCTTATTACTATGGGAGAGTGTTCCTTATTACTATGGGAGAGTTCCTTATTACTATGGGAGAGTGTTCCTTATTACTATGGGAGAGTTCCTTATTACTATGGGAGAGTTCCTTATTACTATGGGAGAGTGTTCCTTATTACTATGGGAGAGTGTTCCTTATTACTATGGGAGAGTTCCTTATTACTATGGGAGAGTTCCTTATTACTATGGGAGAGTGTTCCTTATTACTATGGGAGAGAGTTCCTTATTACTATGGGAGAGTGTTCCTTATTACTATGGGAGAGTGTTCCTTATTACTATGGGAGAGTGTTCCTTATTACTATGGGAGAGTGTTCCTTATTACTATGGGAGAGTGTTCCTTATTACTATGGGAGAGTGTTCCTTATTACTATGGGAGAGTTCCTTATTACTATGAGAGAGAGTTCCTTATTACTATGGGAGAGTGTTCCTTATTACTATGGGAGAGTGTTCCTTATTACTATGGGAGAGTGTTTGTTCCTTATTACTATGGGAGAGTGTTCCTTATTACTATGGGAGAGTGTTCCTTATTACTATGGGCGAGTGTTCCTTATTACTATGGGAGAGTTCCTTATTACTATGGGAGAGTGTTCCTTATTACTATGGGAGAGTTCCTTATTACTATGGGAGAGTGTTCCTTATTACTATGGGAGAGTTCCTTATTACTATGGGAGAGAGTTCCTTATTACTATGGGAGAGTGTTCCTTATTACTATGGGAGAGAGTTCCTTATTACTATGGGAGAGTGTTCCTTATTACTATGGGAGAGTTCCTTATTACTATGGGAGAGTGTTCCTTATTACTATGGGAAAGTTCCTTATTACTATGGGAGAGTGTTCCTTATTACTATGGGAGAGTTCCTTATTACTATGGGAGAGTTCCTTATTACTATGGGAGAGTGTTCCTTATTACTATGGGAGAGTGTTCCTTATTACTATGGGAGAGTTCCTTATTACTATGGGAGAGTGTTCCTTATTACTATGGGAGAGTTCCTTATTACTATGGGAGAGAGTTCCTTATTACTATGGGAGAGTGTTCCTTATTACTATGGGAGAGTTCCTTATTACTATGGGAGAGTGTTCCTTATTACTATGGGAGAGTGTTCCTTATTACTATGGGAGAGTTCCTTATTACTATGGGAGAGTTCCTTATTACTATGGGAGAGTGTTCCTTATTACTATGGGAGAGTGTTCCTTATTACTATGGGAGAGTTCCTTATTACTATGGGAGAGTTCCTTATTACTATGGGAGAGTGTTCCTTATTACTATGGGAGAGTGTTCCTTATTACTATGGGAGAGTTCCTTATTACTATGGGAGAGTGTTCCTTATTACTATGGGAGAGTGTTCCTTATTACTATGGGAGAGTGTTCCTTATTACTATGGGAGAGTTCCTTATTACTATGGGAGAGTGTTCCTTATTACTATGGGAGAGTGTTCCTTATTACTATGGGAGAGTGTTCCTTATTACTATGGGAGAGTGTTCCTTATTACTATGGGAGAGTGTTTGTTCCTTATTACTATGGGAGAGTTCCTTATTACTATGGGAGAGTTCCTTATTACTATGGGAGAGTTCCTTATTACTATGGGAGAGTGTTCCTTATTACTATGGGAGAGTGTTCCTTATTACTATGGGAGAGTGTTCCTTATTACTATGGGAGAGTTCCTTATTACTATGGGAGAGTTCCTTATTACTATGGGAGAGTTCCTTATTACTATGGGAGAGTGTTCCTTATTACTATGGGAGAGTGTTCCTTATTACTATGGGAGAGTTCCTTATTACTATGGGAGAGAGTTCCTTATTACTATGGGAGAGTGTTCCTTATTACTATGGGAGAGTGTTCCTTATTACTATGGGAGAGTTCCTTATTACTATGGGAGAGTTCCTTATTACTATGGGAGAGTTCCTTATTACTATGGGAGAGTGTTCCTTATTACTATGGGAGAGTGTTCCTTATTACTATGGGAGAGTGTTCCTTATTACTATGGGAGAGTTCCTTATTACTATGGGAGAGTGTTCCTTATTACTATGGGAGAGTTCCTTATTACTATGGGAGAGTGTTCCTTATTACTATGGGAGAGTGTTCCTTATTACTATGGGAGAGTTCCTTATTACTATGGGAGAGTGTTCCTTATTACTATGGGAGAGTTCCTTATTACTATGGGAGAGTGTTCCTTATTACTATGGGAGAGTGTTCCTTATTACTATGGGAGAGTTCCTTATTACTATGGGAGAGTGTTCCTTATTACTATGGGAGAGTGTTCCTTATTACTATGGGAGAGTGTTCCTTATTACTATGGGAGAGTTCCTTATTACTATGGGAGAGTTCCTTATTACTATGGGAGAGTTCCTTATTACTATGGGAGAGTGTTCCTTATTACTATGGGAGAGTGTTCCTTATTACTATGGGAGAGTGTTCCTTATTACTATGGGAGAGTTCCTTATTACTATGGGAGAGTGTTCCTTATTACTATGGGAGAGTGTTCCTTATTACTATGGGAGAGTGTTCCTTATTACTATGGGAGAGTGTTCCTTATTACTATGGGAGAGTGTTCCTTATTACTATGGGAGAGTGTTCCTTATTACTATGGGAGAGTTCCTTATTACTATGGGAGAGTGTTCCTTATTACTATGGGAGAGTGTTCCTTATTACTATGGGAGAGTTCCTTATTACTATGGGAGAGTGTTTGTTCCTTATTACTATGGGAGAGTTCCTTATTACTATGGGAGAGTTCCTTATTACTATGGGAGAGAGTTCCTTATTACTATGGGAGAGTGTTCCTTATTACTATGGGAGAGTTCCTTATTACTATGGGAGAGTGTTCCTTATTACTATGGGAGAGTTCCTTATTACTATGGGAGAGTGTTCCTTATTACTATGGGATAGTGTTCCTTATTACTATGGGAGTGTTCCTTATTACTATGGGAGAGTGTTCCTTATTACTATGGGAGAGTTCCTTATTACTATGGGAGATCCTTATTACTATGGGAGAGTGTTCCTTATTACTATGGGAGAGTGTTCCTTATTACTATGGGAGAGTTCCTTATTACTATGGGAGAGAGTTCCTTATTACTATGGGAGAGTGTTCCTTATTACTATGGGAGAGTTCCTTATTACTATGGGAGAGTGTTCCTTATTACTATGGGAGAGTGTTCCTTATTACTATGGGAGAGTTCCTTATTACTATGGGAGAGAGTTCCTTATTACTATGGGAGAGTGTTCCTTATTACTATGGGAGAGTTCCTTATTACTATGGGAGAGAGTTCCTTATTACTATGGGAGAGTGTTCCTTATTACTATGGGAGAGTTCCTTATTACTATGGGAGAGAGTTCCTTATTACTATGGGAGAGTGTTCCTTATTACTATGGGAGAGTGTTCCTTATTACTATGGGAGAGTTCCTTATTACTATGGGAGAGTGTTCCTTATTACTATGGGAGAGTGTTCCTTATTACTATGGGAGAGTGTTCCTTATTACTATGGGAGAGTGTTCCTTATTACTATGGGAGAGTTCCTTATTACTATGGGAGAGTGTTCCTTATTACTATGGGAGAGTGTTCCTTATTACTATGGGAGAGTGTTCCTTATTACTATGGGAGAGTGTTCCTTATTACTATGGGAGAGTTCCTTATTACTATGGGAGAGTTCCTTATTACTATGGGAGAGTTCCTTATTACTATGGGAGAGTGTTCCTTATTACTATGGGAGAGTTCCTTATTACTATGGGAGAGTGTTCCTTATTACTATGGGAGAGTGTTCCTTATTACTATGGGAGAGTGTTCCTTATTACTATGGGAGAGTGTTCCTTATTACTATGGGAGAGTTCCTTATTACTATGGGAGAGTTCCTTATTACTATGGGAGAGTTCCTTATTACTATGGGAGAGTGTTCCTTATTACTATGGGAGAGTGTTCCTTATTACTATTGGAGAGTGTTCCTTATTACTATGGGAGAGTGTTCCTTATTACTATGGGAGAGTGTTCCTTATTACTATGGGAGAGTGTTCCTTATTACTATGGGAGAGTGTTCCTTATTACTATGGGAGAGTTCCTTATTACTATGGGAGAGTGCAATCATCCAATCCACTAAGCAACTCAAGGCAAGGATAGCCTCGCTCTCAGGCTTACTCATCTGTGAAGAGAAAAGCCTGCAGGTCACAACGTAAGACAGAGAAGCATAAAGTAAAGCCTGGTCACAACGTAAGACAGAGAAGCATAAAGTAAAGCCTGGTCACAACGTAAGACAGAGAAGCATAAAGTAAAGCCTGGTCACAACGTAAGGCAGAGAAGCATAAAGTAAAGCCTGGTCACAACGTAAGGCAGAGAAGCATAAAGTAAAGCCTGGTCACAACGTAAGGCAGAGAAGCATAAAGTAAAGCCTGGTCACAACGTAAGACAGAGAAGCATAAAGTAAAGCCTGGTCACAACGTAAGACAGAGAAGCATAAAGTAAAGCCTGGTCACAACGTAAGGCAGAGAAGCATAAAGTAAAGCCTGGTCACAACGTAAGACAGAGAAGCATAAAGTAAAGCCTGGTCACAACGTAAGACAGAGAAGCATAAAGTAAAGCCTGGTCACAACGTAAGACAGAGAAGCATAAAGTAAAGCCTGGTCACAACGTAAGACAGAGAAGCATAAAGTAAAGCCTGGTCACAACGTAAGACAGAGAAGCATAAAGTAAAGCCTGGTCACAACATAAGGCAGAGAAGCATAAAGTAAAGCCTGGTCACAACGTAAGACAGAGAAGCATAAAGTAAAGCCTGGTCACAACGTAAGGCAGAGAAGCATAAAGTAAAGCCTGGTCACAACGTAAGGCAGAGAAGCATAAAGTAAAGCCTGGTCACAACGTAAGGCAGAGAAGCATAAAGTAAAGCCTGGTCACAACATAAGACAGAGAAGCATAAAGTAAAGCCTGGTCACAACGTAAGACAGAGAAGCATAAAGTAAAGCCTGGTCACAACGTAAGGCAGAGAAGCATAAAGTAAAGCCTGGTCACAACGTAAGGCAGAGAAGCATAAAGTAAAGCCTGGTCACAACGTAAGACAGAGAAGCATAAAGTAAAGCCTGGTCACAACGTAAGACAGAGAAGCATAAAGTAAAGCCTGGTCACAACGTAAGACAGAGAAGCATAAAGTAAAGCCTGGTCACAACGTAAGACAGAGAAGCATAAAGTAAAGCCTGGTCACAACGTAAGACAGAGAAGCATAAAGTAAAGCCTGGTCACAACGTAAGGCAGAGAAGCATAAAGTAAAGCCTGGTCACAACGTAAGACAGAGAAGCATAAAGTAAAGCCTGGTCACAACGTAAGGCAGAGAAGCTATCGGCGGAAGTATCGCCTGGAACATCCGTCAGATGTATTTACCCCGGATACGATCATTTACATTTGAAAATGTGTGGTCTGTAATAACAATAAAACAGAAATAAACATATTATCATTATTAGTGTGAACTCAAGCATTAACTTAAATATTCACTAGCATGCAGGATGCAATCACATATCAAAAGGTCAACCATAAACACTGCCCATTTTGATAGGTTGACGACATAGTACAACAACTAGCAATAGGCCTGGTCTCCAAGATTCACTACATCACTAAGATACCCATGTACCTGTCTAAATACTTCACTAAGATACCCATGTACCTGTCTAAATACTTCACTAAGATACCCATGTACCTGTCTAAATACTTCACTAAGATACCCATGTACCTGTCTAAATACTTCACTAAGATACCCATGTACCTGTCTAAATACTTCACTAAGATACCCATGTACCTGTCTAAATACTTCACTAAGATACCCATGTACCTGTCTAAATACTTCACTAAGATACCCATGTACCTGTCTAAATACTTCACTAAGATACCCATGTACCTGTCTAGATACTTCACTAAGATACCCATGTACCTGTCTAAATACTTCACTAAGATACCCATGTACCTGTCTAAATACTTCACTAAGATACCCATGTACCTGTCTAAATACTTCACTAAGATACCCATGTACCTGTCTAAATACTTCACTAAGATACCCATGTACCTGTCTAAATACTTCACTAAGATACCCATGTACCTGTCTAAATACTTCACTAAGATACCCATGTACCTGTCTAAATACTTCACTAAGATACCCATGTACCTGTCTAAATACTTCACTAAGATACCCATGTACCTGTCTAAATACTTCACTAAGATACCCATGTACCTGTCTAAATACATCACTAAGATACCCATGTACCTGTCTAGATACTTCACTAAGATACCCATGTACCTGTCTAAATACTTCACTAAGATACCCATGTACCTGTCTAAATACTTCACTAAGATACCCCTGTACCCGTCTAAATACTTCACTAAGATACCCCTGTACCTGTCTAAATACTTCACTAAGATACCCATGTACCTGTCTAAATACTTCACTAAGATACCCATGTACCTGTCTAAATACTTCACTAAGATACCCCTGTACCTGTCTAAATACTTCACTAAGATACCCCTGTACCTGTCTAGATACTTCACTAAGATACCCATGTACCTGTCTAAATACTTCACTAAGATACCCATGTACCTGTCTAAATACTTCACTAAGATACCCATGTACCTGTCTAGATACTTCACTAAGATACCCATGTACCTGTCTAAATACTTCACTAAGATACCCATGTACCTGTCTAGATACTTCACTAAGATACCCATGTACCTGTCTAAATACTTCACTAAGATACCCATGTACCTGTCTAAATACTTCACTAAGATACCCATGTACCTGTCTAAATACTTCACTAAGATACCCATGTACGCGTCTAAATACTTCACTATAAGATACCCATGTACCTGTCTAAATACTTCACTAAGATACCCCTGTACCCGTCTAAATACTTCACTAAGATACCCATGTACCTGTCTAAATACTTCACTAAGATACCCATGTACCTGTCTAAATACTTCCACTAAGATACCCATGTACCTGTCTAAATACTTCACTAAGATACCCATGTACCTGTCTAAATACTTCACTAAGATACCCCTGTACCTGTCTAAATACTTCACTAAGATACCCATGTACCTGTCTAAATACATCACTAAGATACCCATGTACCTGTCTAAATACTTCACTAAGATACCCATGTACCTGTTTAAATACTTCACTAAGATACCCATGTACCTGTCTAAATACTTCACTAAGATACCCATGTACCTGTCTAAATACTTCACTAAGATACCCATGTACCTGTCTAAATACTTCACTAAGATACCCATGTACCTGCCTAAATACTTCACTAAGATACCCATGTACCTGTCTAAATACTTCACTAAGATACCCATGTACCTGCCTAAATACTTCACTAAGATACCCATGTACCTGTCTAAATACTTCACTAAGATACCCATGTACCTGTCTAAATACTTCCTTAATGTAAACGAAGTCCACACCCACAACACCAGAGGGAGTTCAACAAACCATGTACAACCCAGATTCGGCACAAACAAGGGACTAAATTATTTTCGCTCCTATGCCACCAAAATGTGGAACGCCCTACCAACAGTCATTAAGACATGTGAATCCCTTGACTCCTTCAAAACCGCTCTCAAAGGGCACCTACGGACAGCTGCAATTAGAAACTGGCCCCCGTAAAATCTGAATCCCCCCACCCCCCCATCCCCTTTTCCCCTCACTGTATATGTTTATTTTCCCATTTTGCTTCCTATATAATAATAATCATAATAATAATAATGGATTTTATTTATAACGCACTTTATATTCGCAAGAATCTCAAAGTGCTACAGAGTGAATAAAAGCAAAAGAAACAACATACCATTAAAAACATCTAAAAGAACAGGAACATTAAAACATAAAGGGCAAGGTTATAAAAATGCTTTGGTAAAAAGGAAAGTTTTGAGTCCTCTCTTAAATGAATTCCTGTTCTGGTTCTTTAATTATTATAGAAGTGTCTATTTGTACGTCTCTAAATGTTTTGATGAATTGAACATGGTGGACCCTGTTGTAAACAAGTGTAATGCTTAATTGGGTCGTCCACTCACAGTTAACAGTCTTTGTATTGAGTTTGTGCTTGAAATGTACTGTAATTCTGCAAACTGTTAATAAAAAAAAAAAAACTACTCACGTTGACCTGCAGGGCGGCGTATCGCTTGGTCCTCCAGGGTGTGGGGGTTCCGGAGGGAACCGTAGAGCCGCTAAATCCAGAGGGACCGGTAAGTCCAGAGGGGACAGAAAGTCCAGCGAGTGCAGTGAGTCCAGTGGGACCGGTAGGACCAGTGGTACCACCAGCACCAGCAGCACCAGGACCTCCAGAGCTCAGACTGGACTCCGGGAGCGAGGCAGACGCACCGGAGCCGGACAGAGTGACCCGCGGGCCGCTCTCCTCTGCCCCCGCCGCGGCGTGTCCATTCTGCGCGCCGCGCCGGCCCCTCACCTCGTCCTCCTCGTCCTCCTCAGAGGGGGGCGCTGTTGTCCTCTTCTGGGGCTGCGTCGTCACCGTCGTCCCGGGCGCAGGGCTGTCACCCATCACACAGACGACAGTCCATCAACCATTTAAATAATACTTTGGAGTTATTGTGTGGCACAATAACTCAACAACAATAACTCAACAACAATAACTCCTGTTGGTGCCAACATGAGTTATCGTGTGGCACAATAACTCAATAACAATAACTCAATAACAATAACTCCTGTTGGTGCCAACATGAGTTATTGTGCGTCACAATAACTCAATAACAATAACTCAATAACAATAACTCAATAACAATAACTCAATAACAATAACTCAATAACAATAACTCAATAACAATAACTCAACAACAATAACTCCTGTTGGTGCCAACATGAGTTATTGTGCGTCACAATAACTCAATAACAATAACTCAATAACAATAACTCAATAACAATAACTCAATAACAATAACTCAACAACAATAACTCCTGTTGGTGCCAACATGAGTTATTGTGCGTCACAATAACTCAATAACAATAACTCAATAACAATAACTCAATAACAATAACTCAATAACAATAACTCACAACAATAACTCCTGTTGGTGCCAACATGAGTTATTGTGTGGCACAATAACTCAATAACAATAACTCACAACAATAACTCATGTTGCTGCCCCAACCCTGTGGAATGCCCTCCCTAAGGCACTCAGAGATGCCCCCACCCTTCAAACCTTCAAATCCACCCTCAAAACCCACCTCTTCAAAATGGCCTTCCCTAGCTAACCCTTTTCACTGTCTTTTCATGTTCTTTAGTTTTAGTGTTATTTTTTCTATTTTTTTCTATTAAAGATGTTTTTAATTTGTTGTTACCTCTGTAAAGCCCCCCCATGTAAAGCATCTTTGGGTACTCAGAAAAGCGCTATATAAGTTTGAGATATTATTATTATGTTGGTGCCAACATGCAAGGCACCAACACATTGGTATGTGTTGGTGCAAAAGTACACCAATGCCTTCATGTTCTCCGTAGGCTCAGACTCTTTGGTGTCAGTAGAAACATAATGCTGATCTTCTATAGAGCTAGTATATAGAGTCAATTCTAAGGTATGGGATCACCAGTTGGTTTGGAAACCTAACTGTAAAATACAAATCTGAGATCCTCAGATTAGCCAAAATGGCAGCGAAGATCAAGGGTATGTCTACACCTCCGATCACAGGTTAAGAACATTGAGTCTGACCCCTCCCATGTACTATACCCTGAGTATGGGCTAATGCCATCAGGTAGGAGGTACGAGGTCCATGCGTGCAAATACAATAGATACAAGCATCCCTTTGTCCCTCTGTCTGTCAATCACACTCCTTAACAGAGTCCTTGCAGAGGGCAGACGGGGTAGGGGTCGAAGGTTAACAGAGTCCTAGCAGAGGGCAGACGGGGTAGGGGTCGAAGGTTAACAGAGTCCTAGCAGAGGGCAGACGGGGTAGGGGTCGAAGGTCAACAGAGTCCTTGCAGAGGGCAGACGGGGTAGGGGTCGAAGGTTAACAGAGTCCTTGCAGAGGGCAGACAGGGTAGGGGTCGAAGGTTATGAGGTGATGTTCTTGCTTTGTTTTTTGCACTAGGTATGTTGGTGTGTCGTCATCACACCAAAAAATCACAGCCTCAGTCATTACGACGGCATCGAGACCCTTACCCGGTCGTCCCTGTTGTCGCGGCGGCGCCGGTCGTCCCCGCAGTCACCAGGCCGTCCAGCAGGGCGGCGAGAGCGTCCAGCCGCGCCCTGAGCTGCCGGTTCTCCTCCTGCAGCGCGGCCACGGCGCGGCCTAGCGGCTCGGCGGCCGCGGCCACGGCCTCGGCCACGCGGCGCTCCGTGCGCTGCTTGAAGGCGCTCACGTCCACGTGCACCTCGTGCACGGCCGCGCGCAGCATGGCCTCCAGGCGACACACCGCGGCGGACGACGTCGTCTCTTCGACGCCGTCGGCGAAGGAGGCGGATCCGACCGGATCCGGATGGTCCATGGCGGCAGGATCACTGGATTCACCGGGTCACTGGAAAGACCGGGTCACCGGATCACTGGAAAGACCGGGTGACTAGATCACTGGAAAAAACCAGGTCACTGGAAAACCGGATAACTGGAAGAACCGGGTCACTGGATCACTGGATCACTGGAAAGACCGGGTCACTGGATCACTGGATCACTGGAAAGACCGGGTCACTGGATCACTGGATCACTGGAAAAACCGGGTCACTGGATCACTGGATCACTGGAAAGACCGGGTCACTGGATCACTGGAAAAACCAGGTCACTGGATCACTGGAAAGACCGGGTCACTGGATCACTGGAAAATACAGGTCACCGGATCACTGGAAAGACCGGGTCACTGGATCACTGGATCACTGGAAAAACCGGGTCACTGGATCACTGGATCACTGGAAAGACCGGGTCACTGGATCACTGGATCACTGGAAAAACCGGGTCACTGGATCACCGGATCACTGGAAAAACCAGGTCACTGGATCACTGGAAGAACCGGGTCACTGGATCACTGGAAAGACCGGGTCACTGGATCACTGGAAAATACAGGTCACCGGATCACTGGAAAGACCGGGTCACTGGATCACTGGTAAAACCGGGTCACTGGAACACCGGATCACTGGAAGAACCGGGTCACTGGATCACTGGAAGAACCGGGTCACTGGATCACTGAAAAAAACAGGTCACTGGATCACTGGAAGGATCGGGTCACTAGATAGCATTTTATGTAGACTTATAGCGTTTTACAGTATGTATAGACATAGCACTTTAACCCATTCTGACCTGAGATCAGGTTCTAAAAATGTCTTCTACATCCTGACAGTTTTCTAAAAAAAAGCTATGTTTCTATGTCAGTCGTTCTTCGATTTTTCTAAAATAGCAGATCTACAAGCTCATGAGCTTGTAGATCTGCTATTTTTCAATAGCTAAAAGAAGGGGTCCCGCCCAAAATGGGTTAAAGTATATATGTAAAGTTATATTCCACTGTTACTGTCATGTTCTTAGCTTAGCTTAAAGTATATATGTAAAGTTATATTCCTCTGTTACTGTCATGTTCTGCTTACGCATGTTTCATGGTATACTACTATAAACTGTGTGATTCCTTGCTTTTAGTTCCTGCTTAATGTAAATTGCTCTGGATTAATATTAATATTATTATTTAGCGTCTGCTAAATGCCTAAATTGCCTTTTTAAACAGAGTTGCTTAACAACGTCAAATCAAACAGCGAATCATACAAACATGAACAACATTTAATACAGCAACACAAGCGACACCAAGTTACAGTAGTGAGTGAAAAAATAGATTATGCTGTTATAGGGAGTTTAAAACGGCTTGTCTATATATATTTAAAACAAGTGGAGCTACAGTGTAGCGTACAGTACCTGAGGTCCGATAGGAGGCTGTTCCAGGAAGACATAACACGCAGTAACCCCAGCAGAGCGCTGTTAAATCTGTCCCGCTTTGGGACCAGACTCCTGGCGGTAACCCTAGAGCCCTGCCGTCCGCTAGCCGCGCAGTGAGACAGACAGTCCACCAGACGCTCAGTGAGACAGACAGACAGTCCACCAGACGCTCAGTGAGACAGACAGACAGTCCACCAGACGCTCAGTGAGACAGACAGTCCAACAGACGCTCAGTGAGACAGACAGTCCACCAGACGCTCAGTGAGACAGACAGACAGTCCACCAGACGCTTAGAGAGACAGACAGTCCACCAGACGCTCAGAGAGACAGACAGACAGTCCACCAGACGCTCAGAGAGACAGACAGTCCACCAGACGCTCAGAGAGACAGACAGACAGTCCACCAGACGCTCAGTGAGACAGACAGACAGTCCACCAGATGCTCAGAGAGACAGACAGACAGTCCACCAGACGCTCAGAGAGACAGACAGACAGTCCACCAGACGCTCAGAGAGACAGACAGACAGTCCACCAGACGCTCAGAGAGACAGACAGACAGTCCACCAGACGCTCAGAGAGACAGACAGTCAGTCCACCAGACGCTTAGAGAGACAGACAGACAGTCCACCAGACGCTCATTGAGACAGACAGTCAGTCCACCAGACGCTTAGAGAGACAGACAGACAGTCCACCAGACGCTCAGAGAGACAGACAGACAGTCCACCAGACGCTCAGAGAGACAGACAGACAGTCCACCAGACGCTCAGTGAGACAGACAGACAGTCCACCAGACGCTCAGAGAGACAGACAGACAGTCCACCAGACGCTCAGAGAGACAGACAGACAGTCCACCAGACGCTCAGTGAGACAGACAGACAGTCCACCAGACGCTCAGAGAGACAGACAGACAGTCCACCAGACGCTCAGAGAGACAGACAGACAGTCCACCAGACGCTCAGAGAGACAGTCAGTCCAACAGACGCTCAGAGAGACAGTCAGTCCACCAGACGCTCAGTGAGACAGACAGACAGTCCAACAGACGCTCAGTGAGACAGACAGACAGTCCAACAGACGCTCAGAGAGACAGACAGACAGTCCAACAGACGCTCAGTGAGACAGACAGACAGTCCACCAGACGCTCAGAGAGACAGACAGTCCAACAGACGCTCAGGAGAGACAGACAGACAGTCCAACAGACGCTCAGTGAGACAGACAGACAGTCCAACAGACGCTCAGAGAGACAGTCAGGACAGTCCACCAGACGCTCAGTGAGACAGACAGACAGTCCAACAGACGCTTAGAGAGACAGTCAGTCCAACAGACGCTCAGTGAGACAGACAGACAGTCCAACAGACGCTCAGTGAGACAGACAGACAGTCCACCAGACACTCAGCCAGCCCTGAAGAGCCAAGCCAGGAGAACCGGAGTAGTTTCCAAGTTTAGGAAGAGGTTCCTAAGTTTCAGCCAGTCAGCCAGCCAGCCAGCCAGCCAGCCAGTCAGTCAGTCAGTCAGTCAGTCAGTCAGTCAGTCAGTCAGTCAGCCAGCCAGCCAGTCAGTCAGTCAGCCAGCCAGCCAGCCAGCCAGCCAGCCAGCCAGCCCAGCCAGTCAGCCAGTCAGTCAGTCAGTCAGTCAGTCAGTCAGTCAGTCAGCCAGCCAGCCGGACCGGCAGCCAGCCAGCCAGCCAGCCAGCCAGCCCAGCCAGTCAGCCAGCCAGCCAGCCAGCCGGCCAGCCAGTTCAGCCAGCCAGCCAGCCAGCCGGCCAGCCAGTCAGCCAGCCAGCCAGCCAGCCAGTCAGCCAGTCAGCCAGCCAGCCAGTCAGCCAGTCAGCCAGTCGCCAGTGCTAAACCCCTTATCCCAAAACGTATTATTATTATTATTATTTTTAACCATTTTATAAAACATATTGAAATTCTTCAACAATAGCCGATACTGAGCTTGTAGATCTGCATGGTCACGGTGTGAGCTTGTAGATCGGCATGGTCACGGTGTGAGCTTGTAGATCGGCTATTTGAAACTATTGAAAAATGTTAAGGATAAGGGGGTTTAGCAAAAATAGAGTCCTTGGTTCGTACAGACAGACAGACAGACAGACAGACAGATTCCTGGCATCTCATTAAAAAATCCCATGTAGATAGCTCTTTCAACGTCTCTCTCTCTCTCTCTCTCTCTCTCTCTCTCTCTCTCTCTCTCTCTCTCTCTCTCTCTCTCTCTCTCTCTCTCTCTCTCTCTCTCTCTCTCTCTCTCTCTCTTCTCTCTCTCTCTCTCTCTCTCTCTCTCTCTCTCTCTCTCTCTCTCTCTCTCTCTCTCTCTCTCTCTCTCTCTCTCGTCCAGATAGACACGTGGCTGAGTTTATTTATAAGTCCATGTCGGTCCACCACGTGTGTGTGTGTGTGTGTGTGCTACAGCTGCGCCCTGTGTGTGTGTGTGTGTGTGTGTGCTACAGCTGCGCCCTGTGTGTGTGTGTGTGTGTGTGTGTGTGTGCTACAGCTGCGCCCTCTGGTGTCGGGCGGGTGGTGTCACAGCGGGACAGACAGACAGACATGACCCCCCCCCCCCCCCAAATGGCGATTAATTAAGGAAGGTCAAATAATTTTGGCTATGTCGTTTCGGGGTGAGCCTCATGGGTGGGAGGACACCGCGAGCAGGCAGGGCGTATCCGCACACGCCACAATCTCCGGGGGACAGACGCCTAGAACCGTAGCCGAGGAGATGCGCGAGTCGGGCCCGGCGCCGCCAACCACCGCCCCCCGACCCGAACGGTTCCACGGCCCTCTGTCACACTCTGTACTGAGGGTAGAATGTGCCTACCGGTCGGGGCGGCGGTGGCTCAGGGGTAGAGTGCCTGGATGGTAACCGTAAGGTTGCCAGTTCGAACCCGGGCTCCCCCAGAGTTACTGTCGAAGTGTCCTTGAGCAAGACACTGAACCCCTAATTGCTCCCGATGTGCTAGTTGGTGCCTTGCATGGTTTCCGCTGCCATCGGTGTATGAATGGGTGAATGTAATGCACAATCTCTGTAAAGCACCTTGGATAAAGGCGCTATATAAATGCACCATTTACCATTTACCATTTGCCTCAGGCACTTGAATTAGTCCTCAAAAGTCAAAGTAATTCCCATGGTACTCAAAAATACTCCAAGAAATACTCAAAAATATACTCAAACAATACTCAAAGTTACTCAAAAATACTCCAAAAAGTCACTCAAACATTTTCCACTTAGTTGGAATACTCAAAGTATTGACAAAGTCACTTGATGCAATCAATTGCTTTTATTCACCTTATTTGTGTCCAGAGAAAAAAAACATGGAGGTGGTTCCCGTCAAAACAAACTGTACACATGAACTGGCCAGGTTGGCTACAGGTCCTCTCGGCTCCAGGTACAGCCCTACAATGACTCCTGGGCAGTGGCAGGTGTCCTGCTTATAAAGGCCAGGCCCCTCCCACTAGACCAAACCATCCCTGTCTGAAAGTTACACTCCAGTTTAGCCCATCATGTCCAAAGACAATATATATAATTCCCATAATGGTATAAACACCATGCAGTCTAACACCTGGTCTATTGACCATATTACTCAAACAAGTATTCATATAGTAACTCTTCTCTTTAAACAAAACCCACAGATGGTAATGGTATGGTCCACTCATGGACCAATCATGATCTCCCCCTCCATATAAGGCCGCCTGAGCCACTCCTCTGGTGCTTTGCCTCTGCCCAGAAGTCAGGGAATATACTGTGGTTAAACAAGAAACAAAAGTCATACCCTTGATACATACAATAGTAAATAATAAAGAAAAAAATAACAATACATTTGGAAAACAGCACAGGAACAATGTTAATACCGGTTTTAGTGTGTGCACTCACCAAACTAATGGACAAGGCCCCTGGCTGTTTTTGTGTTGTGGTGTATTGTAGTGTAGTGTTATTGTGTCATGGTGTATTGTAGTGTTATTGTGTCATGGTGTATTGTAGTGTAGTGTTATTGTGTCATGGTGTATTGTAGTGTTATTGTGTCATGGTGTATTGTAGTGTTGTTGTGTCATGGTGTATTGTAGTGTAGTGTTATTGTGTCATGGTGTATTGTAGTGTAGTGTTATTGTGTCATGGTGTATTGTAGTGTAGTGTTATTGTGTCATGGTGTATTGTAGTGTAGTGTTATTGTGTCATGGTGTATTGTAGTGTAGTGTTATGGTGTCATGGTGTATTGTAGTGTAGTGTTATTGTGTCATGGTGTATTGTAGTGTTATGGTGTCATGGTGTATTGTAGTGTAGTGTTATTGTGTCATGGTGTATTGTAGTGTAGTGTTATTGTGTCATGGTGTATTGTAGTGTTATTGTGTCATGGTGTATTGTAGTGTAGTGTTATTGTGTCATGGTGTATTGTAGTGTAGTGTTATTGTGTCATGGTGTATTGTAGTGTTATGGTGTCATGGTGTAGTGTAGTGTTATTGTGTCATGGTGTATTGTAGTGTTGTTGTGTCATGGTGTATTGTAGTGGAGTGTTATGAGTGTGATGTGCTGTTAGTGGCAGGGTGAACTGCCACACCCTCGAGGGGCGGACAACAGCCGCGCGCCGCGCCCGCGAGGGACACTGCGCAGGGACACTGCAGGGACACTGCAGGGACACTGCAGGGACACTGCAGGGACACTGCAGGGACACTGCGCGGGCCCCACCGAGTGACACGCGACCGCCACCGAGAGCCACCGAGAGACACCGAGAGACACCCGCTTGGACCGCCGACACGCGGGATGCCGCGGGGCGACCGCTCGTTACAGCCAGCGGCGCGAGCCCAGGCCCGCTTCGCTCCCCAGCCTCGACCGACCGACCGACCGACCCAGCCCTTTATAGAGCCAATCCTTATCCCGAAAGTTACGGATCTGACTGGAAGCCGACATCCCTTACGCGCCTTGTTCTAACATGCCCAGAGGGCTGTTCACCTTGCTGCGGATATGGTTACGGCCTGGCGCGAGATTTAGAACTTCTGGCCCGGATCTTTAAGGGCCGGCGAGAGCTCACCGTGGCCAACGACGGCCCGGTATTGGGCCCGGCGCTCCAGCGCCATCCAGTCTCAGGGCTAGTTGATTCGGCAGGTGAGTTGTTACACACTCCTGATCAACCAACACCTTTTGTGGGGTCTGATGAGCGTCGGCATCTCATTAGTAAATACATTTTAAAAATATCTAAACGCGTGAATCTTTTTACAATGATGTTGTGCCGCCCTCGTTATTGAGTGTATAATTCGGCGGTGAGCATAAACGCCTTCCCTTCATTAAGACTCTGGAGACGTTCTCTCTTTATCCACAGGTTTAATAATTAGAAGAAGGGTAAAACTGAAAGCAGACAAAAACATAACAAACTATGCTTACTGCAAAGTGTAAACATATAGCATATAAAAGTGTGTGTAAAGTAAACGTAGACTGCATGTAATTAAATTACCAATGTAATTGTCATATTGAACTTGCATTACAATAATCACTTTAACACATTAATTCTATAATGAAATTACTTTAAAGCCATCTGCACTCTATAGTGAAAATCAAAGTACAAACACAACTGAGTCCCATTGGCATAAACGCTATTGTTGCATAACTAAATTGAAATACAAACGGGCCGTTCAAGAATTGGCAGGTGAGTAAAATGTTTTACGGCAAGTAGGCAAAATATTCAACCAATAATTACTTAGCAGGCTTTTAAATCAAACTTCACAAAACGTCCATACAAAAATAATGAGCTCCAAGCATAGACTAGAACAACATATGAGAGTACATACCAACGATGCAACTATTGAGAAAGTATAAGAGCAGATGATTGCAGATACAAAAAACGGGAGTTCTAGTCTGCATGTGTCATGAATTGTTTGTCAGATTCTAGTCTGCATGTGTCATGAATTGTTTGTCAGATAATTCTAGAGCACTTCCTGGCTGTAGTCACATGACATGAGTGTCACATGGTAAACCTGACCCACTTCCTGCATTCCTTAAAGAGACACTACCTGCCATAGAAAACAATGAATTTGCTTATTTTCAAAATAAAACCCAAGACATGAAATAAACAACCGTAACAGAACAGATGTCATTTTTCAGAAAGGACGGGTTAAAATGGGTCTTAATGCTTCCAACTCGAGTAGAATTAGTAATGTTCTGTACTGTGGGAGGTCGGGTGGGAATCAGGACTCAGAGTGCAGTATCAGGGGTTAGACACACGGTGGCGCCCCTTGTTTTATTTCAGACCAGGTCAAACAAAAGTCAGTTTCGCATCAGAATTAATCAGACAACATTCTTTCTTGAAGTCCGGTCCCCTAGGATGGATACGTCACTGCAGAGGATGAGAGGGGTGGTTAGCAAGCGGTCAGAGCACAAGGTAAGTACAGGGTTGGGGCCTGAGACTCCGGTCTAGGCTATCTACCAACTAGACTTTTCTATAACTTTCCTCTTCTTCTTTTCCAGGGTCCAGAGGGTGCCAGGAGGCTCCCCCGGAGGTAGGTACGATGTTAGGTAGTCTTCTCTATCCACAGGGCACAGAAGAGTACTTTTGAGTAGAAGTACTTGGATACATTTGGGCGAGTAATCAGAGTAAAAGCATTTGGTTCGGGACCGGGTGAGTATGTAACCTAGGGCCCCTTAGGCTCGGCCAACAGGTAGGTACACAAGCATTTATACTCTGATTTCTCTCTATATACTGGGGTCGCCGTAGAGGTACGTCAACGGCAGCCAGTGGGTTAACCCACTGGCTGCCGTTGACGTAATAACTTTAACTAGAATATGCTTTCTTCGATAAACATCAACAAGGTCTTCTTCTTTCACAGTCTTCAGGGTTAAGGTGACACAGTTAACTATATGTCTTCTCTTCAGTAAACGTCAACAAGGTGCTTTTCTTCATTCACAATTCTTCTTATTATCCTTAGCTTCTCAAGCGTCTGTAAGTGCCTCTTCTTAGCCAAACGTGTGATAGTGAGAGAACAGTTGTGACCTTAACGTGCGGTGGGCTGCCAGTCGATACGAGGGTCCCGTCTTCTGCTACTCGTCCCCGAACCGAGTCAGGTGGGTTTCCAGGTATATGTGCGGCTTTCCACTCGTCACTTATTTATGGGGGGCACACACTCCCGTGTGTGCTTTCAGCCCCACTCCTAAAAGCCTGATGAAGCGGAATACAAGACAGATTTGAGTGGCGGTACAAACAATCAAACAGTACGTTTAGTTCGTGTTGCTGGATCCATTAGTGAGAGAAGTGTGGACTTACCATCCAGAGCCAAGTTGTCGGCATACGCTGCCCGAGCGTCTTGGAGTGAACCAGCGAGTGACACTGCTAAGTGTGAGTGTCGTTTATAAAGGGCGCGGCTGACAGATTGCGGCTGTCGTCGATTGCTTGATTGCGTTGATTGCTTGGTTTGTCTGGTTGCCATAGGAACGCGCCCCTTATTCTGGTGGTACTGTGGCGAGACTCCACAGTACAAAGAAAATATATGATGTGGAGACAATAAAGACTATTATTATCATTATTATTGAAGGTGGTAACAGTCCATTTGCTCAGTACAATATTTCGGGGGCATATTTAGAATGTGTGCAGGGTTTGAGTATGTTCAATCTAGTTTGCATTAATGAGGATTTAGTTGACACAATGAAATAAAATTAAATATTCAGACGGCAGAGGGCCTGTCACAGCCAGATAGTATTCAGTGTGGGGCAGACAGCAGACGGCCTGTCACAGCCAGATAGTATTCAGTGTGGGGCAGACAGCAGACAGCCTGTCACATCCAGATAGTATTCAGTGTGGGGCAGACAGCAGACGGCCTGTCACAGCCAGATAGTATTCAGTGTGGGGCAGACAGCAGACAGCCTGTCACAGCCAGATAGTATTCAGTGTGGGGCAGACAGCAGACGGCCTGTCACAGCCAGATAGTATTCAGTGTGGGGCAGACAGCAGACGGCCTGTCACAGCCAGATAGTATTCAGTGTGGGGCAGACAGCAGACGGCCTGTCACAGACAGATAGTATTCAGTGTGGGGCAGACAGCAGACGGCCTGTCACATCCAGATAGTATTCAGTGTGGGGCAGACAGCAGACGGCCTGTCACAGCCAGATAGTATTCAGTGTGGGGCAGACAGCAGACAGCCTGTCACAGCCAGATAGTATTCAGTGTGGGGCAGACAGCAGACGGCCTGTCACAGACAGATAGTATTCAGTGTGGGGCAGACAGCAGACGGCCTGTCACATCCAGATAGGGGTGGGTCCCGAACCTCTGGACCAATCCGGTACCGAACCGAACATGCTCGAGTACCGGGTACCCATTACAATAATTCAATTTCGGTTCTCTCTATCGGTTCCTGGGTGACACCCTGCACGCACGCACATAAAACAGCTGATTATAATCAGATCCTGCTACTCGGAGAGCCAGCAACAGAATGGACCGTGGTAATCGCTCTTGTCGCTCAAAAGTATGGCTTCACTATAGTAGACAATCAAAGCAGTTAGCGTCCACTGTCCAGATGCCGTGGCCGCGGTGCTCGGCTCGCACACAATACAACAACAAAGTTAACTTTGGGAGAGAGCCCCCACAGATCTGCCCTTCATGCATTGCAGCCTGGCGCACTGGCGCAGCTCCATGCGCGTTGTGGATCTTTCATTTTATGGAACGAACGTACCACCGGTATGCTGTTAGCTTGTTGCTAACGGGACCCTGTTAGCAACAAGTCTCTCTCTCTCTCTCTCTCTCTCTCTCTCAGACGTTCTCTCTAACACGTCTCTCTCTTGCCCGCGTTAGAGAGAGACGCTCTCTCTAACATAAATGAGAGAAAGAGGTTGCGCATCAGCAATGGATTTCAGTGGAGTGCCAGACCCAAATCAAGTATACATCAAAAAATAGGAATTAAAAATTCCAAAAAGGTAGCACATCCAAAAATTAAACAAGCGGGGGACAAGGTACTCACATTTCCATTTCTTTATTGGCAAACACCAAATAAGTTACGCTGAGGCGTTTCGGCTGTGCAGCCTTCATCAGAGCATTCACATCAAGGGAATTCAAGTCAATTTATACAAAAGGGGTCAGAGTTCACCTACAGCTGAAATCTCAAGTTAATCAACAGGGTCCAATCACAAACTGCTTTGAATGAACATTTTCAGGCATAGTATATATCTCGGTGTTACGAAACCCTTATGTTAGCAGTCTAGAGCAGGGGTAGGCAACCTTAGGCACGGGTGCCAACATTGGCACAGCAGAGGGTGGTCACTGGCACACTGGCACAAGTGTGAGAGAGATGATTTTTCTTTTAAATTTAAATGTATATAAAAAGGTTTAAAGTTAAATTAAGTCCACTCACATCTGTATACAAATTACATCCTGCACATAATTCTACATTCATTTAAACTCACATTCATTGAACTCTGACTGGGGAGACAGTGGTACAGATACACATTTAGTCTAAAACTCATACATGCTGATGTGAAAGAAAAAAAATTAAAGAAGGAGACAAATTTAAGGTTGCTATGTGTGTATGAACAATCATGGGATGGAAATATATAATTTGAATGTGGTGTCATAATTAAACGTAATGTCGATATGGCACGCTCACTATTGAGAAAATAAAGACACGGCACTTCATGTCGAAAAGGTTGCAGACCCCTGGTCTAGAGGCTAGAGTGACACAACATAGTTTGAATGGGATACCAAACATTAAAAAGGTGCAAATAAATGGAGACAAACACAGGGTTCGAGGCAAAAATTACCTTAAGAATCTTTTAGTGTTGTTAAAGCAGAATTAATTTACAATATTTACAAATGGTTCACATAGTTCAAAATAGTTGCCAGGGGACACGGATGTTGCCAAAATAATAAACTAAGCAGCTAAGGTGAACACAATGCTGTCTAACTGACTGACAAGAAAACAAAAGCCTGACTGCCTAGCTACACTGTCCAATGAGGATAAATACAAAAGTGGCAACCATCCCTTACCTAGTGTGGTTTAACATAGATTCTGCCTACGTGTGGTCTATGTATAGAGGCCCCCATCTTCCCTATCCCAAGGCAGGGCATATGCGCTAGACATTAGTAGCAGAACAATAAGAACAGGTCTGTGGTCTACAAACAAACACTGCTGTTGTTGAAGAGAGAGATCCTGCAATGAGCCCAACACAGCCCTTTTATAGGGCACAGGTGTGTGGGATTGGTTGAAGGCGGAGCCAGGGAATCAGAGGCTGGCCAATGAGGGCTGCTGGATTCACACTGGTGGTTATGGATCTGTAGAGAATGAGAGAGGCAGAGGGGAGAGGGAAGGAGGGACAGGGGAGGAATACAGAGACCCTACAGAGAACCCTACCTACGTGGCACGTAACACTCGGTTACACATCCAGGCATTAACGCCAATCTTAACCCAGAAAGCATTTTTTGCTATAGTCATCATTCAGTCCATTGGGTGTCATAGTATTGAGTGTGTATATCCACTGCAATTCTCTTTGGGCTAGTCTCTTTAGAATATCACCCCCTCTGCTGGGCATCTCTCTAACATGTCTTTCTTTTTCTCTCTCGCTCTCTCTCGCTCTCTCTCTCTCTCTCTCTCTCTCTCTCTCTCGCGCGCGCGTTAGAGAGAGACGCTCTCTCTAACACGTCTTCCTTTTTTCTCTCTCTTTCTCTCTCTCTCTTTCTCTCTCTCTCCCCCTCCCTCCCGTTGAAGCACTGTAGTGTTGCACTGTTCTGATGTGATATTACCGGTATATGAAATAGCCTATCATACATTTTATTTTTATGTTATTATTTGCATCTGAACTTGTCAGTAGCCTAACTGTAGGCCTTTACCACAGTACTGTGGTAGTCTACTATGGAAGAGGATTTATTCATTTATTTAGGATTTATAGGATTTATTCATTACATGTCTTAAAGGAGAATTCCATGCTAGAATGCTTTCTTATCTTTCTTACCTTTCTTTGTAGTTGTTACGTCCCCACCAAAGAGGTCCAGGTGTTTTTTTGTGCAAAAACTCTTTATTGGCTATTTTCCCTACCATAAGCCCTAAATGAATTGCATTGCATTGAATGGGAATTGAATGGGGCTATGGGGTGTTATGCTAGTTCACTTATTTCCATCGAAAGAAGTAGTAAAGTGTGCCGCTTGGGATATTATTTACATTATGAAGAGAGGATATATACAAAGAAATTATAATTTTGAGCGATGGAAATAAGCGAATTAGCACAACACCCCATAGCCCCATTCAATTCAATGCAATTCATTTAGGGCTTATGGTAGGGGAAATAGCCAATAAGGAGCTTTTGCACAAAAAAACACCTGGACCTCTTTGGTGGGGACGTAACAACTACAAAGAAAGGTAAGAAAGCCTTTTAGTATGGAATTCTCCTTTAAATTGACATTGAGCTTTTTTGTTAAACATTTGACCTCTTTTATATCATTTTGGAACCGAAATAGGGAACCGTTAAGAACCGGAATCGATAAGCAGAACCGGAATCGGTACCGGACTCGAAGAAATCCTAACGATACCCATCCCTACATCCAGATAGTATTCAGTGTGGGGCAGACAGCAGACGGCCTGTCACATCCAGATAGTATTCAGTGTGGGGCAGACAGCAGACGGCCTGTCACAGACAGATAGTATTCAGTGTGGGGCAGACAGCAGACGGCCTGTCACAGACAGATAGTATTCAGTGTGGGGCAGACAGCAGACGGCCTGTCACATCCAGATAGTATTCAGTGTGGGGCAGACAGCAGACCGCCTGTCACAGACAGATAGTATTCAGTGTGGGGCAGACAGCAGACAGCCTGTCACATCCAGATAGTATTCAGTGTGGGGCAGACAGCAGACGGCCTGTCACAGCCAGATAGTATTCAGTGTGGGGCAGACGGCAGACGGCCTGTCACAGACAGATAGTATTCAGTGTGGGGCAGACAGCAGACGGCCTGTCACATCCAGATAGTATTCAGTGTGGGGCAGACAGCAGACAGCCTGTCACAGCCAGATAGTATTCAGTGTGGGGCAGACAGCAGACGGCCTGTCACAGCCAGATTTGGGAGACCAGTAGCTTTGTTGTTGAAAGCCGTAAAATGAGACTTTCATGGTCTCAGATTTAGTCCAACGGAGGGAAAGAGTATAACTCTATGGGGACACAGTATAACTATGGGGACACAGTAAACTCTATGGGGACACAGTATAACTCTATGGGGACACAGTATAACTCTATGGGGACACAGTAGACACAGTATAACTCTATATGGACACAGTAAACTCTATGGGGACACAGTATAACTCTATGGGGACACAGTATAACTCTATGGGGACACAGTATAACTCTATGGGGACACAGTATAACTCTATGGGGACACTGTATAACTATATGGGGACACTGTATAACTCTATGGGGACACAGTGTAACTCTACGGGGACACAGTAGACACAGTATAACTCTATGGGGACACAGTAAAGTCTATGGGGACACTGTATAACTCTATGGGACACTGTATAACTCTATGGGGACACAGTGTAACTCTACGGGGACACAGTAGACACAGTATAACTCTATGGGGACACAGTATAACTCTATGGGGACACTGTATAATTCTATGGGGACACAGTATAACTCTATGGGGACACAATATAACTCTATGGGGACACTGTATAACTCTATGGGGACACAGTGTAACTCTACGGGGACACAGTAGACACAGTATAACTCTATGGGGACACAGTAAAGTCTATGGGGACACTGTATAACTCTATGGGACACTGTATAACTCTATGGGGACACAGTGTAACTCTACGGGGACACAGTAGACACAGTATAACTCTATGGGGACACAGTATAACTCTATGGGGACACTGTATAATTCTATGGGGACACAGTATAACTCTATGGGGACACAATATAACTCTATGGGGACACTGTATAACTCTATGGGGACACAGTATAACTCTATGGGGACATTGTGTAACTCTATGGGGACACAGTATAACTATATGGGGACATTGTGTAACTATGGGGACACAGCATAACTCTATGGGGACACAGCATAACTCTATGGGGACACAGCATAACTCTATGGGGACACAGTATAACTCTATGGGGACACAGTATAACTCTATGGGGACACAGCATAACTCTATGGGGACACAGTATAACTCTATGGGGACACAGCATAACTCTATGGGGACACAGTATAACTCTATGGGGACACAGCATAACTCTATGGGGACACAGTATAACTCTATGGGGACACAGTATAACTCTATGGGGACACAGTGTAACTCTATGGGGACACAGCATAACTCTATGGGGACACAGTATAACTCTATGGGGACACAGTATAACTCTATGGGGACACAGTGTAACTCTATGGGGACACAGTATAACTCTATGGGGACACAGTATAACTGGGGACACAAAAGTGGCACCCGGAAGTATCTCTGGAGGGAGTGCTCACGTCACGGCAGGATATTTAGGACCCAAATGCAGACAGATAGGTGCAGGCAGAGGACTTCAATCCAAGGGTTTTTATTCAAAAAAATACAACACGGTCAAAGTAAACAGGGAAAATACAATACATCAAAAACACAGGAAAACAATGTCTAAAAACAATAAACTAAAAACCAAGGAACACGTGAAAAATACAAAACATGTCACGGAACGTGACAACAGAACACTAAAACAAAGAATGTTGTCACACCATCACTAAACAAGGGGATATTTTACCCAATGTTTTAAATGTTCCATACAAAATATAGTTCCCATCAAAACACCATGTGGAGTCGCCATACAGGGTAGACTTGATATAGATAGGGGAGCAAAACATGTGTGGGAAAAAATAAGAACATTCAAAATAAAATACAAAATTCAAGTTGTATCGACCTGAACCCCCAAAACACTGATAATGTCCCACTCAATGCATTGACGGCGTGTGGATGATCAGAGGAGCAGAGTTTTTACCACCAGCATTAAGATAAGGACTGAAGAATGGAAAGAGTTTCTCAGTGAAGGAGCAGCCAGTGAAGGAGTAGAGGAGAACTCTGGTCTCCACGTCATAAAAGGAGACCAGACCCTCCTCATAGTCTACAAACACTCCCACTGTCTGGAGCTTCTCTACAGGGAGGCGGACACGAGGGTCAGCAGCAGCAGAGTACTTTCCATTCCACAACCCTATAGACCAGTAACCATTGTTGGGACTCAGTGCGATGAGTCCCAACATGAATTCCTTCCTGTCGATGGACTCTCTGGCCACTCCTAAAGCCCACCTAGTCTTCCCTCCAACCTGAACCTCATAGTAAAACCTTCCTGAGGAGAATCCTTGTTTTCCTAAGACAAAGGGACATATAGAGAATCTCTCAGTGTTGTTAGGGAGATTCTTCCATACGTCTCCATGACTCACTTGTTTTCCATCCTCAGACAGGATGAGGCCGGGATTTGCTGTATCAGGGTCCAGAGTTACATCCACCTCATATTGCTGCATCCTCCTCAGCTCATCATCAGGCTTCTGCAGTTCTTTAGAAGCCTTTAATTCAAATCAATCATAATTTATTAGATGAAAGTGTGATACTCATCATTTATATTTTACTTACTTGCATTCTAGTTATTATAACATGTGTTTCAATGTAGTTATTATTTATTATGAAACTTTGCATTGGTTGAATAATTATAAAATCCACAGAACCATTTTCACACACAAACGAAAAAGCATAATGAGCAGATCTACAAGCTCACAACATGTCGCAGCGCAGTGCGTTGTGAGCTTGTAGGTTGGCTATTTCTGCTACCTTTGTGTGACATTTTTGTCTCAGGTCCTCCCGGTAAATAACTGTATCCACGTGTTTCCCCGCCAACGTCCTGGGGCTCCTTGTCAGCGCAGGCACACCTTAGCGCACAGCCGCGGACAGAGGAAGCTGACGACCGACGTCATTCCGGCTTTTTAGACAGCTGGTGGATGGAAAAGAAGCTCCACCCCCGCGGCTGACTGACGCGGAGGAGAGCGTTTCCGGGAATCTGTCCGTCGCGTCAGTCAGCCGCGGAGGTGGAGCTTCTTTTCCACCAGCTGTCTAAAAAGCACGTCGGGCGCCAGCTTCCTCTGTCCGCCGCTGTGCGCTAAGGTGTGCCCCCGGCCTGTGTGTGTGCTTTGCTTCCTTCAGGCCGTGTTGCCATGTCTGCTTATTATAAGCAACCAACTTGTTTTTTTCTGTAAATAAATTATTGGTAGTTGCTAGTTGATGTTCTTTTGGGCTTGTTTCAAAAGTGTACTAAAGTGTTGCTTATTTCTCTGTGTTTTTAAATAACAGATGCACGACTTCACAATGTGTCGCTGTGAGCTTGTAGATCAGCTATTTTCATTTGCGCTTGTTTTCATAGACCTGGCCACTCGGTCATCTTGCAAAACTGGCAACACAGCAAGAGAAAGAGGAAATGAGCATTTGCGCCTGTCGTAGACATGCGCAGAGCAAGTTCAGTCAGGGAACCTCGGTCAGCGCGCCGGCCGTCAATTGGGCCACCGCAGCATCAGACTCTCATCCACATGATTCACTCAGCCAATCACACACTCACCCCATCTCATACCGGCTACTTGAACCAGAGGTTTGCATTCCTTTGCCTTCTTGCTTGCTTACTGCTGTTGTATCAGCGTGCTGCTGTCATACAACCTGCGCTCAATTCTGCTTGCTTACTGCTGTTGTATCAGCGTGCTGCTGTCATACAACCTGCGCTCAATTCTGCTTGCTTACTGCTGTTGTATCAGCGTGCTGCTGTCATACATCCTGCGCTCAATTCTGCTGCTGCTGCCTTTTTGTATACTGGGTGCTGCTGTATACAAAGTGCTCACCCACCTCCACCCCAGCTACCACCTGTCGTTTTGGATCTACTGTTTAGGTACGGGGGATTCAGAGTCCCTATGGTCGAGACTGATGCGCTTGACCTGAGTACCTAAAAAGCAGATCCAATACATCGCCAAACCATAATAAATATATTGCATTGATTATCTTATATTCAATAAATATATATATCACATCCTCCTTGAGTTGTCTGACTGAACTTATGCACACACAAACACAAAGACTTAAAAGTAGAATAGAACCTTAAATGTATGTCATATTAACCTGAATTACATTGTTACTCTATTGAAGATATACGGCTGCCATCTTGCCAGCAAGGCGCTACATAGGTGCAACTTCCCATAGACAGCCCATAGACAACTTCCCATAGACAGCCCAACTTCCCATAGACAGCCCATAGACAACTTCCCATAGACAGCCCATAGACAGCCCATAGACAACTTCCCATAGACAGCCCATTCATCTGCAAATGTGTGTTTGATTCATAATCCACTGTAGACATGTTATGAGCTACTCCCCGTCAAGAAATTCCTTGCTGATGATTTTTTGCTGGAGTTTGGAAGTGCTAGTTGACTACAAGGGGCCAGTGAGGCGCTCCAAAGTTGAAGCACTGGGCCCTAGTGGTAAGAGGAAGGACTGCAGGCGGACCCGTGGATTCATGACCGTGCAGCTGGGCTTTAACATTGAGCGCTCGGTTGCACTTCCGCATTTGGGCACCAACGTTTGGTGCCCAAATAAAAAAAGGCGGAAGTAGACGGTCCTTCCGGGTGCTTCAAAACGCCAGTGAGCAACTTCCACTGACATGAATAGCGGAGGGGGCGGAGCTTCGCGCCAGATCAGTCTGTATCCTTTTTAATACTCTATGGTTGACTATCACTCAACAGCCCATGTGTACCAGATCAGTCTGTATCCTTTTAATACTCTATGGTTGACTATCACTCAACAGCCCATGTGTACCAGATCAGTCTCTATCCTTTTAATACTCTATGGTTGACTATCACTCAACAGCCCATGTGTACCACCTGTTTAGAATGTACACATAATGGAGGAGGCAGCAAGAGGTTGCTTTACTGATAACGACTGCTTCCAAACTCTGACACTTGAACTCTGAAAAATAAGCATCTGCAAGGAATTTCTTGACAGGAAGTAGCTCATAAAATGTCTACGGTGGATTTTTATGAAACAAACACTTTGCAGATAGTAAGACGATAATTCAAGCTTTCCGTACAGCTGCAATGTTGGTGAGTTTGGCGTTGTTTAATACAATTAAATAGGACTGTTCTGATTGGATGAATGGGCTGCCTATGGGAAGTTGCACCTAGTTAGGACCTTGCTGGCAAGATGGCAGCCGTGTGCATATCATCAATAGAACCTTATATACTGTACATATGCCGGCATGTTTTTGGGGCACCTCGGTAGACCTTGCCACGCAAAAAATACAAAAGAAAATACAGATTGCAGGTCCTGTGACGCGCCATCTTGAACTGGAAGTAATAATCGCATGCGGTCCGTCGCTCAATCCGGCCCTAAACTAGCATGCAACACGCTGGAGCGACGTGCAAAGGCTTTTATTGACATCCTAAGATCATACTTTTTCTCATGTCACCAGATCTGAGGTTCAATTCCGAGATACAAGCGGCTAAAGATCGAAATAGATGGAGGCTGGTCCTAGGCGTGGGGCGTCGCTAGCCTGACCCAGAGCGAGACATTTCTCGTCTAGAGGGGCGGGTCGCGCCTCAGAAATGCGCGCACCCTGATTGGATCTCATCGATCTGTCCGTCACCCCCGGCCCCTCCTCTCCCCCCTAGTGCAGCGCTACGTCACATCATTTAGAGCGACGCCCACCCGGAAGGGTTGACTCCCACTTTTAGACTGGTTCAGCCCACGGCATTTTCCAGGCTTTCATCTTTCGCGCAGACGAAATGAAAGCCTGGCTATCGAGGCTAGGGCGTCGCTAACAGGAGGCTACATATGGGCTACATGCTAACACGTGCTAACACGTGCAGCGGCATTCAAGTGAGGTGTTTTCTCAACCGTGTTTATACGTGTCTGGTACGAAATGTGTTAACCTGAATTACATTGTTACTAAGATACAGTATGTCACTGTGTTAACCTGAATTACATTGTTACTAAGATACAGTATGTCACTGTGTTAACCTGAATTACATTGTTACTAAGATACATTATGTCACTGTGTTAACCTGAATTACATTGTTACTAAGATACAGTATGTCACGAGGAAACCTGGAGAGAATATCAGTTTCCATTAGATTGAAAATAATTGTTATACTAACATTAACTCTGTCCAACTCCATCCTCATCTCAGCCATTTTGTTTCTGAGCTCCTTCAGTTCGGTGTCCTGATTGGTCAGGACAGTGTTCTCCACCACGGTTACACCATCCTGTTGAACACAGTCATGTTATTACATTTACATTTCAACATGAAGGAAAGGAGCCAGCATAGGTGGTTCTATCATCATGTGTTCTTTCATCATGTGTTCTATCATCATGTGTTCTATCATCATGTGTTCTTTCATCATGTGTTCTATCATCATGTGTTCTATCATCATGTGTTCTATCATCATGTGTTCTATCATCATGTGTTCTATCATCATGTGTTCTTTACCAGCTCCTGTTGCACTTTGCAGACAGCAAGATGAATCCCTTCCTTGTGCACCTTATACGACTGTTCTGTCACAGCAACGCATTCTGGGAACAACACAGACACACAGACACAAACAAACACAGACACACAGACACAAACAAACACAGACACACAGACACAAACAAACACAGACACAAAGTTAATTCAGACGCTCAGACACAGCCCCCTTGAGTCACCTGGTGGCAGACTGTGGAAGTGCAGCGTACCACAGCTGGGGCCAGTTGAATGAACAAGGTGACACTACTGCACATGGGAGAGAGAGAGAGAGAGAGAGAGAGAGAGAGAGAGAGAGAGAGAGAGAGAGAGAGAGAGAGAGAGAGAGGGAAAGAGAGAGAGAGAGAGAGAGAGAGAGAGAGAGAGAGAGAGAGAGAGAGAGAGAGAGAGAGAGAGAGAAAGAGAGAGAGACAAAGGCAGCTGATCTGCTATTTTCATAGAACCAGGGGAACTATGTACTAGCTTGTAGATCTGCTATTTTCAAATGGCTGAAATGTATTGGGTTGAAGTGGTTATAATGTATGTTTTCTAATCAAAATTAAAATCTCCAAAGTAACTAGTAACTCAAGTTTTCAAATGTTCTCAGAGATGTAGTGGAGTAGAAGTAAAAGTACTGGAAATTGGAAATACTCAATTAAAGTACAAATACCTCAAAATTGTACAGTACTTAAGTAAAAGTACTTAGTTACTTTACACCACTGCCAGTATCTATTCTGTAGGTGGGAACATTCCATGTCTTCTCACCTTTAAAACGGGGTCTTTGGTCAGGTGTTTGGTTCCAGCACTTCACCATGAGGTCCAGCAGCTTCTTCAGCCCGTTGACCTTCAGACCTTCAACCTTCAGACTTTGAACATACTCTAGGGGCGGCCTTTCTCCTTTGTATTTATCAAACTTTGGAATGCTGTGGCCGGTGTCTGAGGGAGTGGAGAGGAAGATAGACCATTTGATTGATTGAAACCTCTATTTCAGGGGAATCCAATTGAGAGTGCAGAGACCAGGGTCTCTTGTTCAATGGCGCCCTGTATACAGAGTTAGGGGTTAACCCTAACCCTGTATTTAGGGTTAGTTGTTAACCCTAACCCTGTATACAGGGTTAGGGTTAACCCTAACTCTGTATACAGAGTTAACCCTAACCCTGTATACAGAGTTAGGGGTTTAGGGGTTAGGGTCTAACCCTAGGGGCCTTTTTCCTTTGTATTTATCAAAATCTGGAATGCTTTGGCCGGTGTCTGAGGGAGTGGAGAGGAAGATAGACCATTTGATTGATTGAAACATCTATTTCAGGGTTAGGGGTTAACCCCAACCCTGTATACAAACAAGAACATTTACAGCATTGATTCCACATACATGACATGGACACAAAGTACAAAAGATATAATACACAAACATACAAACAGAAACGGAACCTTATAACCAAATATTACAACAAGCAGGTCTGCCTTCCTCTAGTGTGACGTCAGTTAAGAGTCTGTTAACAATAGTAAAAGAACCCCATGTATTCTAGTAAACAGGGAATGTGTCCCCGTCAGATGAACCCCATGTATTCTAGTAAACAGGGAATGTGTCCCCGTCAGATGAACCCCATGTATTCTAGTAAACAGGGAATGTGTCCCCGTCAGATGAACCCCATGTATTCTAGTAAACAGGGAATGTGTCCCCGTCAGATGAACCCCATGTATTCTAGTAAACAGGGAATGTGTCACCATCAGGCTGTGAGCCACTCTGCTACACTATAGCGCCACCATCAGGCTGTGAGCCACTCTGCTACACTATAGCGCCACCATCAGGCTGTGAGCCACTCTGCTACACTATAGCGCCACCTTCAGGCTGTGAGCCACTCTGCTACACTATAGCGCCACCATCAGGCTGTGAGCCACTCTGCTACACTATAGCGCCACCATCAGGCTGTGAGCCACTCTGCTACACTATAGCGCCACCATCAGGCTGAGGCTCTGAGCCACTCTGCTACACTATAGCGCCACCTTCAGGCTGTGAGCCACTCTGCTACACTATAGCACCACCATCAGGCTGTGAGCCACTCTGCTACACTATAGCGCCACCATCAGGCTGTGATAATCACGATATTTGATGAGATTGATGGAGAAAGAAGAGAACATGAGAAAGCAAAAAAAAGAAGACGAGAGAGAATTACTCACTTAAAATACTGTAGAGCAGCATAGCGTAACTGAAATCAGAAGAGACATGTTTTAGTAACTAGCTTACATATCCACATATCACACATGTATTGCATTAGCAACTAGCTTACATATCCACATACCACACATGGGACAGACAGCAATAGCAACTCATTATCAGCATCAGTGTTATAGATAATTTGTTAAGTTTGCAAAAAACTAAAAATCTAATCAAGCAGAAAAATCAACAACTATTGAATGTTCTACTTGGTATGAAGCATATGCCCTACAGCTAATCAACAACTATTGAATGTTCTACTTGGTATGAAGCATATGCCCTACAGCTAATCAACAACTATTGAATGTTCTACTTGGTATGAAGCATATGCCCTACAGCTAATCAACAACTATTGAATGTTCTACTTGGTATGAAGCATATGCCCTACAGCTAATCAACAACTATTGAATGTTCTACTTGGTATGAAGCATATGCCCTACAGCTAATCAACAACTATTGAATGTTCTACTTGGTATGAAGCATATGCCCTACAGCTAATCAACAACTATTGAATGTTCTACTTGGTATGAAGCATATGCCCTACAGCTAATCAACAACTATTGAATGTTCTACTTGGTATGAAGCATATGCCCTACAGCTAATCAACAACTATTGAATGTTCTACTTGGTATGAAGCATATGCCCTACAGCTAATCAACAACTATTGAATGTTCTACTTGGTATGAAGCATATGCCCTACAGCTAAGCAGCTGTCGGTGCATTACGTTGGATATTGACAGGTGAACGATGAATACCTGTAGACATCGTAGGCGTAGGTGGCTCCGCCCTGCGAGGACTCTGGGGGCGCATAGAATGGCGTGTCGAATGGCTTGTTACGATCGAGTGTCTCACCGTTGTCAAACTTGGTGAGGCCAAAGTCAGTGATCTGGATGAGAGAGAGAGAGAGAGAGAGGAGAGAGAGAGAGAGAGAGAGAGAGAGAGAGAGAGAGGGAGAGAGAGAGAGAGTGGGAGAGAGAGAGAGAGAGAGAGAGAGAGAGAGAGAGAGAGAGAGAGAGAGAGTGGGAGAGAGAGAGAGACTATTAATGTCTATGTACTATTAATTCAGTTGCATTAGTTCTAGTTACTGTACGTATAACATGATGTCACTAACGATCTCCATGTGGAATATCCAGGGTCTGAGTTCATCTTTGTTTGGTTTAAAAAGTAAAACCCTGGAATTCCAACAACACAATATGGACATACTCGATGTTGAAGAAACCTGGAGTAGATCAGATGCAGTCAACGAAAGTAAAACGGAGGTTATAGTGTTTGGACCTAGCGGTCCTGGTGTCGTTCCCACTGACCTAGGGTCCCTGCAGCCATATGTGAAACCTGTGGTCTCAAACCTTGGCGTCAAACTAGACAATGCCCTTAAACTTGACAAACAGGTCAATGCGGTAGTTAGCTCTAGTTTCTATCATCTGAGGCTGCTGGCCAAAATCAATTATTACTTGCGCAAGCAGAGCGCACAAGTAATAATTTCGCCCAGTCTCTTTCGCCGTGACAGCCAACCCGCCATTTTATGTTTATGCAAAAAAACATCAAATCTGTGCCTGTTTTGCTGGGACCAGATTACACAAATGACCATATTTCTTACGTCATCATTGAGAGCTAGTCATACGTATACTATATACATAATCAGTAAAAATAAAATAGCAAATTGTGCCTGATCTGCTGGGACCAGAGTACGTGGTGTGTATTTGTATGACTAGCTCTCAATGATGGCATAAGAAATATGGTCATTTGTGTAATCTGGTCCCAGAAAAACAGGCACAGATTTGATGTTTTTTTTGCATAAACATAAAATGGCGGGTTGGCTGTCACGGTTTTTGGCGCAAAGTAACCACAGTATACCGCTAATCAACTTACAACTACATACTCTATATATTATATGTATGTATACGTATGTCTTACGTCATCATTGAGAGCTAGTCATACGTATACTATATACATAATCAGTAAAAATAAAATAGCAAATTGTGCCTGATCTGCTGGGACCAGAGTACGTGGTGTGTATATGTATGACTAGCTCTCAATGATGATGTAAGAAATATGTAAGAAATATGTCACATATTACTCTGATCATGATTTAGTATTAATATCACTATAATCCAAGATGAAATACATTTAAAACAATTGACAATTTACAATAAATAATAAAATAATTATACTGTATAATATATTTTAAATCAGTTTATATACCTTTTTTTTCATCACATATCAATGATTTATTTTTCTTTGAAAAACTAAAAAGGGATCTAGAATATATCTACATCGATAAAACTGTATTTCTTATATAGATAGAAACTTGAATCATACTTAATAATACTAGGTGTTTATACGCATAAAGTAGGTAGTTAGCAAATGGTTACACCTAATAATTATACATTTCAAACGTTCCTTCACAGATATACTGAGATTTGACAGTTTACAGCGGTCGAAAGTACTTGCGCGCTCTGCTTGCGCACTAGTTGGCCATTTATGGCCTACTAGCAAGTATGCACTCGACAGAGTGCAATTCTAGTTTTATTTGTCTTTAAATCTATAAATGGTCTGGCTCCTCTTTATCTGTCTGACCTTATTGAGGTCTATACTCCTGCTAGATCACTGCGGTCTGAGGGCCAGCTAAACCTCAGGGTCACAAAGAAGACCCGCTTAAAGTCCAGAGGCGACCGAGCCTTCTCTGTTGTAGCCCCCAAACTATGGAACGCACTCCCCTCCCACGTCAAATTGGCCCCCTCCATCGAGACTTTTAAATGTCGCCTAAAGACCCACCTCTTTACCTTGGCTTTTTAACCCCGCTTGAGTTCCTTTGGTCCTTGTATATGTTTTGTCTCACTGTGATGCTGTTGCTTTTCTGTAATGTGTCTCAGTTGTTTTTCACTGTTTGTACTTTGTTTTCTCGCTGTTGTTTTTCTATGTCGTAGCTTTAGTGCATTTGTTTTTATTTTTCTCCTGAAACGTGCTATATAAATAAAGTGGATTGGATTGGATTGTTACCTTGACATTGAGGCCTGAGTCCAGCAGTATGTTACCAGGCTTCAGGTCCTTGTGGATCAGAGCAGGTTCCAGACAGTGAAGGTAGTTCATGCCCAGAGCCACTTGTTGAGCCAGCCTAAAGACCAGAGGCCAGGGCGGAAGGTCATTTAGTCTTCCCTGGTGATGGTCGGAGTAAAAGAGAGAAACGTTTAATTCACAATCTCAGAGACACGAATGCAAAACAAAGTCTGGATAAAGCCTGAAAAAATACCTCAGGTTAACTAGCTCACTATAACCACATCACTCTAACCTGCTAAAAGACCTCAGGTTAACTAGCTCACTATAACCACATCCCTCTAACCTGCTAAAAGACCTCAGGTTAACTAGCTCACTAACCACATCCCTCTAACCTGCTAAAAGACCTCAGGTTAACTAGCTCACTATAACCACATCCCTCTAACCTGCTAAAAGACCTCAGGTTAACTAGCTCACTATAACCACATCCCTCTAACCTGCTAAAAGACCTCAGGTTAACTAGCTCACTATAACCACATCCCTCTAACCTGCTAAAAGACCTCAGGTTAACTAGCTCACTATAACCACATCCCTCTAAGGGACCGAGCAATGCCTCAACTTATTTACATCCAACCATCTTCAACCGCTTATCCGTAGTCGGGTCACGGGGGCAACAGTTCCAGCAGAGAGCTCCAGACTTCCCTCTCCAGAGCAACATTAGTGACTTCCTCCTGGGGGATCCCGAGGTGTTCCCAGGCCAGTTTGGAGATATAATAATAACTTATAACATAATGTCTGTGTAACACCTTAATTGCCCAGGGTTATTTAATCCATTAAATTATAACAGTCGATTTATAGCAACGGAGCACTTTTACCGACGGACCGGATGTTGTTCCGGATGTGGCTGTAGCAGCTAGATGTAGCCAAACCACTCTCGATGCGATCGACAACAACGGGAGGTAAGAATAAATCTATCGCTAGCGACTGGACAGCGGAGGGCCGTCTAACACAGGATCTGTTTACCAGCTGCTTCGAAGAAGTGGCGGGTCAATATTAGCTTTTTTTAGTTGCGACTGGTAGATACACACTGGAGATCGACACTTCTGCTGAGCCTGCTCTGTCACCAGTTGGCAACAATGGTTGCCAAGCCTGCATACAGCCTGCATATTTACAGCCTAACGTGGATTCATTCACAGTCGCTTGCCTGGTTTGGTTTTTGGATGCTGCTTCGCTTATTTCTGCCACGACATCTGGCAACACTGGCAATGATTGCACACACACACACACACACACACACACACACACACACACACACACACACACGCACACACACACACTCCACAGTGTGATCTCATCTCCCTCTAGTCCGCAGGAGATGAGGAGAAGGAAGGAGGAAATGTCGGCTCACGATTTTGCTTATTCCTTCTAAATCTCTGTATATAAAATATAGCTCACGCAGCGAATCTCTTAGTTACATCAACATTGTTCTTCGACAATATTTGGTTTGTGCCCAAGTATTACGATTAGATAGTTTTCATTGGCTATTTCGCCTGCCACGCAGTGACGCGCCTAAGCTTCCCAGCCATTAGCCATGATGTCCCAGAGCCAACTAATAGAACAGTTGCGACATTGAGGGGGCAAAACAAAATCGCTGATTTAATGGGTAACAGACAGTAACACATTTGAGTCTCAGACAGTGACTGTACTCGCGGACAGTGGACTCCCAGTCCCACGCATACTACCGCGGACCCCTCCGCCCCACGCCGAACTCCTCGGGGACCTCCAGATTGACATGTCAATATGTTCGGGACTTCGGGTGTCAATCAAACCAACTGCGTGAGTGCTGTATAATAAATGTCACGTTATAATGTAGGCTAATACAAGTTCACGCGCGCACATTGTCAGCATGACGATCTGCAAGCTCACAACGCGCTGCATGTGGACGGAACACTTGAAATCACCAGTCTACTCTGCACCGGACTAGGCTGATAGATTTATTATTGGACAGAGCAGAGCAGAGCCTTTGCTCACTGCAGTTGATGCAACATAGGCCTATATGATAAGTTTTAAAGTTGTTAACAGTGATTAGTGATATATAAACATGAACAATGATGGATAGATATCTGTGTAGTTTCCATGCAGGCACAAGCTGCATTTCTCACCTAATTATAGTAAAAATGATATGCGCTAATAAACGGTGACATCATCGTTTCTCAATATCTACTGATAGTCAGATATATTGCTGTCAGGTGAAAACCTTGTATGACCAAAACCATTCCTTTACAAAATATATAATAATCAAAAATACATAAAATAGTTAAAATAGCCTATCTACAAGCTCACACTGCATCATATTCATATCTTCACAAGTTGGGAGCTTGCACATTTGCTATTTTTTTAATTCTGTGGACCACCACACATATAAAAGCTGCTGGTAATAATATGACGAAAGTCATGGACTTTGATATAATAACAAAAACAAGAATTGATGCAAATCAATTAATTACCAGCTGCTGGTGCTGCATTATATCTCCAGAATTGTGCTATTATATGACATGTATATATCTGTGTCTGTTTATGTGTGTGTGTGTGTGTGTGTGTGTGTGTGTGTGTGTGTGTGTGTGTGTGTAAACAACAACAGGATCTGTCCATGTGACTATGTAAGTGTGACTCTAGCCTAGTACAAAATGGAACCAAAGGACCCTAGAACAAACTCTGAGACTGTCCAAATGGACTGTTATAGGCTCATTTAATAGCACAATTCTGGAGATATATTAGCAGCAGCTGGTAATTTATTGATGTGCATTCATTCTTGTTTTATATTTAGACAGGCTGATTTAGACCGCGAGTTATTAACGTTTTAATATTTGTCGTCGGCCTTAGGCTCCTGAACTTGAACGCAGCATTTTGCGTTGAACTACGTTTTTCTAAATCCATGTCGTTACACCACATCTCCACTAGCTAAAGAGTGCTGGGTTGCGCCCCGATCTACAAGCTTGTAGATCAGCTATTTTAGCTATTTTGGTCCAAAAGTCTCTTACGGAGATTTCAGCCCCTGCTCTCTGCAGGTCCCTGGAGACATGGCAGACTGGTTGCTCTTCCATTCACTCTCTCATTATTACTGTGTCATCAATATCGGTGACAATTACCAGCATTGAGAATTGGTTAAATTCCGATAAGGCATTTTTGTGGCCGATTATCATATCTTCATCATCATCATCATCATACTATAATTCAGTCAATGTCTGAATGTGTGTCTGTCTGTCAGAAACACAGCCGTATCTCCTCACCGCCTGCACCGATCGCTCCCACT
>NC_139697.1:104864811-104922311 GCF_964188405.1 Protomyctophum parallelum | reverse complement strand
AGGAAGTCCAAAAGGCAAAACTGTAGCGAACAAGGCAGTAAATCATAAATGTCCAAAAACCTTTCAGAAACAACAAAACCAGGAACATAGGAGTACAGCTCAGGGACCAAGACAAATGTTCTGACAGTGAGTGTTTGTAATGAGTCCAGTATTTATAGGAAGCAGGTAAATGGCAAAGGATTCACAGGTGTGTAATGGGAAGCACTGCAGGGCTGATGAGAGTTGGAGACAGGTGTGCAGTGTGATGGAAATGGCATGTGGAGACATTAGCTAAATTCCAATACCGCAACTTTCACACTCGCTCACTCTCCTCGCGTCCTCCACTTGCTCCTCGGCTCCGCCCCCAGCGAGGAGGAGAGGATTCGATGCGAGGACAGAGTGGTGGTCACTGGTGGAGTGAAATTGCCTCTAGATTCGGAATACACTACGCTGTCATTTTAAAGCGACGGCATAATTCGGCGATCACTTGTGACGTGTCCCACAGCTGGATCACTGGAACACAACGGGCTGAACCTTCCCATACCATACCATACCATCTTTATTTCTATAGCACATTTAAATAACAACAAGTTGTACCAAAGTGCTTTACAATAAAATAATAAAAATCACAACTTAATTTAAAAACAAACAACATACAGTACACAGTGTCACTTTCAACATCAAAAAGCTCATACTATGCTAGGAAAAGCCAAAGAATAAAAATATGTCTTGAGGCGTGATTTAAACACCTGAAGAGTGGGGGCCTGTCTTATGTGCAGAGGCAGCTCATTCCAGAGCTTGGGAGCTGCGACTGCAAAAGCCCGGTTCCCTCTAAGCTTCAGCCTTGATTTAGGCACCACCAGGAGAAGCTGGTCAGAGGACCTGAGGGTCCTTGTGGGAACATACGGTTTGAGTAGTTCAGAGAGATAAATGGGTGCCAAACCATTTAAACATTTAAAAACAAAAAGCAGAACTTTTAAATCAATCCTGTATCGCACAAGAAGCCAATGGAGGGAGGCTAGTACAGGACTAATATGGTCACGCTTACATGTACCTGTAAGCAACCGTGCGGCGGCATTCTGGACTAACTGTAAGCGAGAGATGGAGACCTGGTTCACTCCAATATACAGGGCATTACAGTAGTCGAGGAGGGATGTTATAAAGGCATGGATAACAGTTTCGAACACAGGGCGGGAAAGACAAGATTTAATCTTTGCCAGCCTTCTCAGCTGGAAGAAGCTCTTTCTGACTGTTTCATTTACCTGTTTGTCCATTTTTAGATCAGAGTCTATTTTAACGCCTAGATTGGTGGCAATTGGCTTTAAGAAAGGCTCAAGGGGACCTAAATCACCGGGAGGAAACACATTGTTGCTTGGCCCAAACACCATAACTTCGGTCTTGCCGTCGTTAAAGTTTAAAAAGTTTAAAGCCAGCCTTTCTTTTACATCCTCCAGGCAAGCGAGCAAGGGTTTTAAGGAGTCGTTAAGGGTTGTTACGTTTCAGAGGCAGGTAGATTTGGCTGTCATCAGCGTAACAGTGGAAGGAAACACCGTGTTTTCTAAAAATAGATCCTAGGGGGAGCAGGTACAACATAGACAAGATTGGACCTAAGATCGAGCCCTGTGGCACCCCGCAGTTGAGGGATGCTGTGGAGGATGTAGCGTCTCCTAGGGTGACACAGAGACTTCTCCCTGACAGGTAGGATCTGAAAAACTCCAGTGCTGACCCTCTAATGCCAACCCAGTGCTCCAAGCGAGAGAGCAAAATGCTGTAATCTACCGTATCGAAAGCGGCAGTCAGGTCCAAGAGCACCAAAATAAGAGAATCACCAGAGTCCGTAGCCAAAAATATATCATAAAAAAATCGTATCAGTGCAGTCTCAGTACTATGGAGGGTTTTGTACCCAGACTGGAACACTTCTAAGATGCCATGGGCGTTCAGATGGGGCATCAGTTGGGCCAGGACGCATTTTTCCATAACTTTTGAGTTAAACGGGAGCTTGGAAATAGGCCTGAAGTTGGATGGGACAGAGGGATCGAGGTTGTGCTTTTTAAGCAACGGCTGTACCACAGCATGTTTAAAAACAGCTGGTACATCACCTGCTAGGCACCGGTTTAAGATCGATAGGAGATCCGGCCCTGTAGCACCACTGGTCTCTTTAGCCAGCCGGGGGGGAAGGACGTCTAAGGGGGAGCCAGTTGGTTTTATTTGGGAAATAATTTCCTCTAGCTGAATAAGAGACACAGGCTCAAAGTGGCTCAAAATGGCGGGGCAGATGACAGCAGTAGACGGGTCATGTGTCGGAGTAGGGATGCTAGCCCTAATGTTAGCTACTTTTTCCATAAAAAACTTTAAAAAGAGCTCACATGTTTCAGGGGAAGCATCTAGACAGACAGGCTGGGGGACGTCAAGAATGTCGTTTATAGTTATAAATAAAACCTGAGGTTTGTGACAGTTTGTCACAATGATATCTGAAAAATATTTAATTTTTTCAGTTTTGACAATTAGCTGGTATTTACGCCAACTATCACGCAAAATGTCAAACGACACCGTTAGCTTGTCTTTTTTCCACTGACGTTCAGCTCGCCTGCACTCTTTTCGGACCTTCCGTGTGCTGTCATTTAACCAGGGCTCAGTTTTAGGTTTAGCTCGCCTGGTTTTAATGGGAGCAACAGTATCAAGGGCTTTATGACAGATGGAATCAATCGATTTGTATACCCTGCGAGAGTTGTCATTGCCATACATATAAGTTTACATGTGTATTGTGTAACCAGGTAGACCTGTTACTATGACAGCATCATTGGCGGAGCACATGCTATTGTCTGGTATAGTATAGCACAACTGTCATGTCTTAATCCCCTTTAAGACATGACAATTCCCCATTTATAGGAAGCAGGTAAATGCCAAAGGGTTCACAGGTGTGTAATGGGAAGCACTGCAGGGCTGATGAGAGTTGGAGACAGGTGTGCAGTGTGATGGAAATGGCATGTGGAGACATTAGCTAAATTCCAATACTGCAACTTTCACACTCGCTCACTCTCCTCGCGTCCTCCACTCGCTCCTCGGCTCCGCCCCCAGCGAGGAGGAGAGGATTCGATGCGAGGACAGAGCGGTGGTCACTGGTGGAGTGAAATTGCCTCTAGATTCGGAATGCACTACGCTGTCATTTTAAAGCGACGGCATAATTTGGCGATCACTTGTGACGTGTCCCACAGCTGGATCACTGAACACAACGGGCTGAACCTTCCGATCGTATACCCTGCGAGAGTTGTCATTGCCATACATATAAGTTTACATGTGTATTGTGTAACCAGGTAGACCTGTTACTATGACAGCATCATTGGCGGAGCACATGCTATTGTCTGGTATAGTATAGCACAACTGTCATGTCTTAATCCCCTTTGTAATAAAGTCACTTTTAACTAGGATTTGGGAATTGATATATTCTTTTTAAGATATATATTCTTTTGCGGCTTACGCCTTTTATTGTTTTTTTTAAGTGACAGACAGTTAGTCGAACCCACGGCACACTGCGACTGGATTACCAGTCGGGTGCCCAGACGGTTACGCCACCGCCTGGGCGGGAATTGATATATTCTAACATGATCTTCTCTTTGCAGTGAAGCCATGCATTATTAATAAGTTCTGCTTTTGATTTATAAATAAAATAATAATCATTGTACAACTGGAAACGCACGTCTCTGCTCTTTTTCTTTATCTCAGCCCAGTGGGTTTTCAATTGGTAGCCTATCATTTTGTATTATTATCATATTAATCTCTGCCAGGTGAAACTCCCAGGATGACGTATAGTGGTAAAGTGCCCTGGTCACACATGCATAGAATAGTAGCCTACCGAATAGCAGAATAGACAATTCATCACAATCTTACTTCATCTTACTTCATCTCTATCTCTATCTATCTATCTATCTTCATCTCTCTATTTTTCTATACTGTTTGTTCACTTATTATTCCTTTTTTTTCTAACTGTGTATTTCATGATTTCTATTTTTATTTTTGCATAGATGTGTGTATTTATGTCTTTAAATTTTTTGATGAATTGAAAATGGAAGACCATATAGCAGTTTTTGTATTGACCTGTACCTTCCTTGGACTGTACCTATTCAAAACTCTGATTCAATCAATCAGTCAATCAATGTCATGATGACATAAGCGCATCATTGATTAAACCAGTATCTTCTTTTATTAGTAAACCAATTACCCACATTCTCAACCTATCACTGCAATCGGGGGAGGTTCCAAATGATTTAAAAATAGCCAAAGTTATTCCTTTACATAAATCTGGAGACCCAAGACTTTTTAATAATTATCGAAAAATATCAGTGTTACCATGTTTTTCGAAGATTTTGGAGAAACTGGTCTACAATAGAATGTTTAACCATTTAAACGAACACAATATCTTATATGAGCATCAGTATGGTTTTAGGAAACGTCATTCCACCGATGTGGCCCTTTTACAGATGGTTGACAAAATCTACTCAGCCATTAATAACAATGAATTTGCTCTCGGCATATTCCTAGATCTTTCTAAGGCTTTTGATACTGTTGATTATACTATATTACTTGATAAATTACATAAATATGGATTTCATGATATAACACTACAATGGCTGAATAGTTATGTTTCCAACGTGAAAAGACAGGCTGTTTGTTGTGAAGGAGTTCATGTTTCAAGGTTTTCAAGATGGCGGACGCAGCTGCAGATGCTGCTGCAAACAAACCTCGTCCTCGAATAAAACCTGACATATACACAACCGTTGATGGCAAAACTATTGTGGAGGATGAATTCCTAAACTTCCTCGTCGTTAAAATGAAGACTGTGAATCAGGATGACATTGTCCAAATTGCTGTGAATCACTTTGGGACTGAATGGATTGAAGGCTCAAAGAAAGTCCTGTTTGAGCTATGCCCAGGTACACAGCGGTGTGTGGCCCATAAAGGTGCGCAGAAAGATGCAAATAACGTCAAGAGTTGTTTGAAACTACTCAACGAGGTTGGTGAAAACATTCCTCGCTTTGTGTCTCATCATTTAGATGAGTTGCCACCGATTACTTTTAACAGCATTGACGTGTCTTGCCTGGTTACTAAAATCGAGCGCTTACGCGCAGACATATCGTCCATGAAGCAGGCGGTGTGTGTGCAGTCTAATACCTGCGAGGATCTCCGTGGGATAACTGCGGATATAAATCAACGCTTGTGTGTCATTGAGCAACCAGTTGCTGCAGACACTGGCAGTAGGCCTAAGGGGAGAGAGCCGACTACCAAGGCCAGTGAGGTCAGGCGCCGCTATGTGGAGACCACGGAGCCTGTGCCTGGAGCGGCAGCCCCGTATGCCGGCGTTGAGGAGGAGGAGGAGATAGCCTCGAACACCGCAGGGAATGGAGTGGTGGCAACGTCACCTGCATGGAGCCTCGCCGTAAAGAACGGACAACGCAAATACGCCCCAAACTCTACAGTAAAGGCCAAGCCTCGTCTGAATCTCCCCAGGGAAAAGAAGACATATGGCATTATTGGAACCGGTGCTGTGGGGAAAATACGGGCTGTAAAGTCTAAGATGGTGAGTGTCTTTGCGACGAAATTCTCACCTGACTTAGACACAGAGACACTGGCTAGTTATCTGAAAGACAAACTGTCTAGAGACGTGACATGTCTAAAGATAGTCACTGACCAAACCAGGTACAGCTCATTCAAAATAACCGCTGAATGCAAAGAGGTTGGCGAGATGTATGAGCCACAGCTATGGCCAGAAGGAACGTATGTGCAGCGGTTCTATGAGCCGCGTAAGCCAAGGGCTGCTACTGCTGCCGCGGCGGGTGTAAAGCTACCGCCTGTCGCAAGGTTGCATGAGCCCGTAGACGGGGTTTCTATTCCACGATAGACTTGTCTATGAACTATGAAAGTTGTGTCTTATAACTCGCGTGGACTGCGCCTCGGACAGGGCGCAGGGAATAGAGCGCGTTGTTATTGACAAGCTCCTAGAGAGTGCTGATATTCTGTGTACACAGGAGACTTTTCTAGCCACACAAGATCATGATAAGCTCAATTCTGTTCATAATGATTTCCATGGGGCAGGGGAATCAACAACAGACTTGAGTACAAGAATACTGCGTGGCAGGATTCCGGGGGGAGTGGCCATATTATGGCACAAGAAACTAGACACACTTGTCAGTGTGATTAGACTGGAAGTGGACTGGTGCATAGGCATTAAAGTAGTGTATGATAAGAATGTTTTTATTATTTTAAATGTTTATACCCCATACGAATGTCATAAAAATGAGGATGAATACCATAATAGGCTTGCTTTTATTAGTACATATATTAAGGAAAATGCCTACACATGTATATATGTCCTGGGTGACTTGAATGCTGACATATCAGATGGCAACTCCATGTTTGGCCGACATCTAATGCAATTTTGTAATGACAATAAGGTTATTTTGTCCAGCAAGGTGTTGCTGCCAGTAGGCAGCTACACTTATATCAGTGAAGCATGGCATACAACATCCTGGCTGGATCACTGTATATCCACAGCCGACGCTCATGACAGTATAGAGAAGGTTGAGATCTTGTATGATCTGGCCACAGCAGATCACATGCCTTTCTCTATGACTATAAATATTAAGGGTCTACCTGAGCTGGCCAGCAATGATAGTCCAGAACAAGCAGTCAAACTGGACTGGGCAAAACTCACTGAGGAGGACCTACACCAGTACAAATCACTGACTGATGGTTACTTAAATAATATTACTATACCTGTTGAAGCTAATACATGTGGAAACATTAACTGTAAGGATGTAAGCCATTGTAGAGCCATGTGTAATATGTATGACTCTATCGTCAAGTGTTTAATTAATGGAAGCAATCCTTTTAAAAGAAAAAAGAGTAAACATCAGCAGACTAAATTCTAAGAGACGACGCCTGAGAGCCAAGTCAAAGAATCCTAGTCACAGTCCTAAAGCCGACAAACAGCCCCAAGAGCACCTCGCAGTAGGACCTGCCCTTCGAATACTACAACTAAACGCCGAAGGCCTCTCTGCAGCCAAGCGAAGCCTCATCCAAGTCCTCGCTTCCCAACACTCTATTGACGTTATCTGCCTCCAAGAGACTCACATTGGCACAGAGGAAGCAGGCCGCTACACCATCAATGGCTTTGACCTTCTGTGCTACACTCCGCATGCCAAACATGGACGTGCCACCTATGTGCGGTCTGAAATAGTTGAAGCAAGCCATGTGACAACTACACCTTTTTCAGACACCATAACCATTGGTGGCTTTCATATTGTCAATGTGTACAAGCCCCCAAGTGCCAACTGGGATCTGCAGGTCTTACCCACCCACCCCCACCCTGCCATCTATGTGGGGGACTTTAACAGCCACCATCCTGACTGGGGATACCCAGTAGTGGACGGTGATGGAGAGGCACTTTCAGACTGGGCATCTAGAAATGACCTTGCTCTGATACACGACCCCAAACAAAGAGGAACTTTCCACTCCGCCAGGTGGAAAAAGGACTACTCCCCTGACCTGTGCTGGGTCAGCTCTTTGAATGGAACGCCCTACCCTGCACAGATCCTCATTCTTGACGATTTCCCACGCAGTCAACACCGGCCCCTGCTTGCACACATTGGCCAACAACTCCCAGTCATAAACAGCCCAAGGAAGATGCGCTGGAACTTCCGCAAAGCCAACTGGAAAAAATACAGTGAAACCCTGGACCGGAGTGTCGTCACAATCCCACTCCACACCATCACTGTAGATGAAGCATATCACCGCTTCTGCAGTGCCATCTACAAAGCTGCCCACACAGCAATCCCTCGAGGCTACCGACCCCTCTACGTCCCATGTCTGGACGAAGAAAGCGCTGCCCTCCTACAGTCCTACAAAACATCAGGGGACCCTGAGATTGCAGACCATCTCATTGACTCGCTAACCACAGCCCGGCGAAAGAAATGGGAGGAGACAGTAGCTGACCTGAACTTTACCCACTCTAGCAGGAAATGTTGGAGCCTCATATGTCGCCTAGGAGCTGCACAGAAGCCCCCTAGCCAAAGCCGAGCATCTGTTACACCCAACCAAGTTGCATCCCACCTACTGTCTATTGCAAAAGCAACGCAAGACAAGAGCAGTTACAACTGAGCTAAAACATCAGAGAACACTAGAAGAGGAAAGAAACCCTGAGCCTTTTGTGGTTGCTGAACTGGAGAAAGTCCTGCAGGGCCTGAAAAGTGGAAAGGCAGCAGGATATGACAACATCTCTCCAGAGTTCATGATACATCTTGGCCCCGAGCCCTAACCTGGCTGACACAACTCTACACCAGGATCGTACAGACAAACTTGATCCCAAAGAAATGGCGGACAGCTAAAGTAATTGCCATACCAAAACCTGGCAAGGACCACAAATTACCAGCAAGCTACCGCCCAATCTCCCTACTCAGCGTCCCCTTTAAAATCCTGGAACGCCTAATACTACAACGTATTTCTCCAAGAGTAGAGGACATCCTCTGTGTGGATCAGGCAGGTTTCCGCAAGAACCGCAGCACAGGAGAACAAGTACTGGCCCTAACAACCTTCATCGAAAATGGTTTCGAGAACAGACTAAAGACAGGTACTGTGTTTCTTGACCTCACAGCAGCCTATGATACTGTCTGGCACAAAGGCCTCATACTAAAGCTCACAAAGGTTCTCCCTGCTTGGGCAACAGCAATCATCCAAACTCTGCTGACCAACCGGAGGTTCAGAGTCCACCTCGGACAGAACACAAGTGCATGGAGAACACAGCGAAATGGACTCCCCCAAGGCTCAGTTCTAGCTCCAACCCTGTTCAATATCTACACAAATGACCTACCAACCACCAAATCCCGCAAATTCATCTATGCTGACGACATCTGTCTGGCATTTCAGGCACCAGACTTCGACCCACTGGAACAAGTGCTCACCGAAGACCTCTCCAAACTGGACCAGTTCTGCAAAACATGGCGCCTAATACCGAGCCCAGCAAAAACTGTTTCCAGTGTATTCCATCTCCACAATGCTAAAGCTGCCAGAGAACTAGACATCTACCTGAGCGGACTCAAACTGAAGCATGCACCCTATCCAACCTACCTTGGTGTGACCCTCGACAGAACTCTGTCCTTCAAGGAACACCTAAAAGGGACGGCAGCTAAGGTGAAGTCCAGAAACAATCTGCTCTGCAAACTTGCTGGTGCAAAATGGGGGGCGGCAGCCTCCACACTGCGCACCTCAGCACTGGCCCTGTCATACTCTGCAGCAGAATATTGTGCCCCTGTCTGGTCTAGGTCATCACACACACACCAAGTGGACACCCAGCTCAATACCACCATGAGAACCATAACCGGGACTATTCGCTCCACACCACTCCCCTGGCTCCCAGTATTATCAAACATAGCACCCCCACACATCCGGCGAGCAGCAGACTCTCAAAGGATGCTTCAAAAGGTCAAAGACTCTACCCATCTACCAATCCATGCAGACATATTCAACCCACCCACTGCTCGACTCCCATCGAGACGACCAATTTGGAGGAACCCCCCATCAGCTGACTTCACCATCAAATCAGCTTGGAAAAGGGAATGGGAGTCCAATGAGGTCCCAAACAAACACCTGGTGTCAGACCCCAACCAACAGGTCCCTGGCACCACCCTCCCAAGGAGACAGTGGTCTACGCTCAATAGATTCAAGACTGGACATGGCCCTTGCTTGGCCAGCCTCCACAAATGGGGCAGTAGCCCAAGCCCACTGTGTGCGTGTGGTGAGGAGCAAACTATGAAGCACATCATAGAAGTTTGTCCTCTCCAAAGACTGGAAGGAGGATTAATTACCCTCCACACAGCAGACCAGGAGGCAACCGTTTGGCTTAAGGACTTTGCATTCGCTAAATAAATAAAAATAAATATGCTATACGCTATATTAAAAGAAATGAACAGGCCATGAGGGCAAATGCTATGGCTGAAAAGCTACAGAAAAATAATGTGTATGAGTTCTGGAAGGAAGTTAAGGTGGTAAATAACAGTAAGATGACAATGCCTTCTAGCATTGATGGTACTACAGGGTCAGAAAATATTGCTGAGCTGTGGAGAAGACATTATGAACGTACTGTATCTTTAATTGTATCAAGAGCAATGTTTTTAATATTGGTGAGGTTACACACACTGATGGGGTGACTGTCACATATGACGAGGTGAACTATGCTATAGAAAAATTAGTTCTTAATAAAGCATGTGGCAATGATCAGATCTCAGCAGAACATCTGAAGCATGCTGGTCATCGAGTATCAGTACTACTTGCAATATGTTTTTCAGGGTTGTTGTTGCATGGCATACTGCCTGATTCCATGTTATCTGTCCTGTTAGTGCCAGTAGTCAAAAATAAAACTGTAAAGTTAAACATCCATAGACAATTATAGGCCAATCGCACTGGCGAGCATAATGTCTAAGGTGCTAGAAGTCATCCTCCTGGACAGGCTCAAGGAATATATAGCATCCACCGACAATCAATTCGGTTTTAAGAAAAATCATGGCACTGATCTATGTATCTATGCACTTAAGGAAATTGTAAGTCAGTATAGTAGATGCAACAGTACAGTATTTATGTGTTTCCTGGATGCGTCGCAGGCCTTTGACCGTATCCATCATGGTAAACCTTTTCTAAAGCTACAAGAGCGAGGTGTCCCCTTATATCTGATAAGGATCCTGCAGTTTTGGTACTCACACCAAACCATGCAGGCTAGGTGGGGAACTAGTATATCCACACCCTTCCTAGTGTCCAATGGCGTGCGCCAGGGGGGAATTCTATCGCCTATATTATTTAATTCGTATTTGGATGACTTATCAAAACAGTTAAAAGAGTGTAAAACTGGCTGCATGGTGGGGGATCACCTTATTAATCACATGATTTATGCAGACGATTTGGTTGTACTACTCTCACCTTACAGTGCTGGCTTACAGCAGCTACTTAGGGTCTGTTCAAAATATGGCTTTTTGTATGATATCAAGTTCAACTCTAAAAAGAGTGTTGTTATGATCAGTAGATCAAAGGGCGACCAAAAGCTCACCTTCCCCTCCTTCTATCTGGCAGGTGAAGTCTTAGAGGTGGTAACAAAGTTTAAATACTTGGGGCACATAATCAGAGAAGATCTATGTGATGATGATGATGTGCAGCGCCAGTGCTGTAAACTTTATGGTCAAGCCAACATGCTGGCACGAAAGTTTCATATGTGTACAGACAATGTCAAAATAGCACTTTTTAAAACCTACTGCACTCCACTCTATACAGCACACTTGTGGTGCCGATACAGCAAAGTGAAAAAACTTCAGGTGGCATATAATGATGCTTTTCGTATATTCCTGAGACTCCCAAGATGGACCAGTGCAAGTGAAATGTTTGTGACCAGTAATGTACCTACCTTTCATGCTGTACTGAGGAATGTTATGTTTAGATTCATGTGTAGACTGAGGGAATCAAAGAATGTATTAATTATGGCCTTAACAGGGATCACCCAGAGTGACACAGTCTTCTCCTCATGTTTCTGGAAACACTGGAGGCAATGTTTATATATTTTTAATTGACAAGGACTGCCTGGATGAAAATAGCCTGATATACATAGGCTATCTCTGTGTTGTTGTTTTTGTATTTACTGTTATGTTTTTACATGTTGTTTGTATATGGACCCATTGTGTCTGAAATAAAGTTTTCAATCAAAATATGTATATGCCAATGGTTGTTCTTCATCCAAAGTCAAGTTGTCTTGTGGGGTCCCTCAGGGGTCTATTCTTGGACCATTATTATTTATTGTTTACATCAATGACCTGGCTGCTGTATCCTCACCCAATTCTGTTTGCTGATGATACTAATTTGATTTTAACTCACAACATTTTTGAATCTCTCATAAAGGAGGCCAATTCTGGCATAGCTATGCTATCCGAATGGTTTCTTGCAAATAAGTTATTACTAAATGTAAGTAAATCTAATTTTATAGTTTTTGTGAGCAAAAACAAAAAATACTGTCATCATAGAGCTAAGATCTCTATTGGTGGGATTGAAATTAGTCAAGTTTCATCCACCAAGTTCCTAGGAATCCTGGTGGATGAAACATTGTCTTGGAAAGAACACATACATACAGTAACCAACAAAGTTTCAAGATCATTTGGTATCATCAGAATAATTAGGGGCCTGGTTCATCAGGCTTGCCTCTTAACCCTCTATTACAGTTTGATTTATCCATATCTAATTTATTGCAATACTGTTTGGGCAAGTACATATCCATCCAATTTACACAAATTATTAATTATTCAAAAGAAATTTGTAACTTTAAACATAGATTGAGGGCCAGCCTCTTGAAGTTACCCTCTCCAATTGATTCTAACGTAATGTGTAGCCTTATTGTGCATACTCAGACATACTCGGACTCAGACATACACACGCACGCACACACACACGCACGCACGCACACACACACGCACGCACGCACACACACACACACACACACACACACACACACACACACACACACACACACACACACACACACACACACACACACACACACACACACACACACACACACTTCACAAGTGTAAATAATGTTTTTGTTATTTTCCATACCTATGTTTGATTACTTTGTCTTACTATTTGTATATTAATATTTGTTAAATTGTATATTAACTTTGGTGAGAACCACATAAGCCCTCCCTGGGTTTCTTGTCTCACCTGCACACACTTCTCTTTTTATTGATGTTACCTTTTTCTACTGTTTTTATTGTGCGAACAAACAAAACTAAATCTATTTATTTATTTTTAATTCCCAGTCCAGACTTGCTCTTCTTTGTTTACACTGTTACTGCTGTCATGTTGTAAGTAGTATGCAATTTGTTAGTTTTCTAAGTTTATTATTTTCTTAATATATATTTGAGTAAAAGGTATATTTATGAGTTGAAGTTCCGTCATTTCCGGTGCTATGCCCATATATGGTTTGCGTCATCGATGGTTCACAATCATTGTTCCACTTCCGTCCGTAGAGATGCCGGGCGGTTTGTTTACAGCGTGTTGCTGTGTTTGTTTACAGCGTGTTGCTGTGTTTGTTTACAGCGTGTTGTTGTGTTTGTTTACAGCAGTGTTGCTGTGTTTGTTTACATCGTGTTGTTGTGTTTGTTTACATCGTGTTGCTGTGTTTGTTTACAGCAGTGTTGCTGTGTTTGTTTACAGCGTGTTGCTGTGTTTGTTTACAGCGTGTTGCTGTGTTTGTTTACAGCGTGTTGCTGTGTTTGTTTACAGCGTGTTGCTGTGTTTGTTTACAGCGTGTTGCTGTGTTTGTTTACAGCGTGTTGCTGTGTTTGTTTACAGCGTGTTGCTGTGTTTGTTTACAGCGTGTTGCTGTGTTTGTTTACAGTGTGTTGCTGTGTTTGTTTACAGCGTGTTGCTGTGTTTGTTTACAGCAGTGTTGCTGTGTTTGTTTACAGTGTGTTGCTGTGTTTGTTTACAGCGTGTTGCTGTGTTTGTTTACAGCGTGTTGCTGTGTTTGTTTACAGCGTGTTGCTGTGTTTGTTTACAGCGTGTTGCTGTGTTTGTTTACAGCAGTGTTGCTGTGTTTGTTTACAGCAGTGTTGCTGTGTTTGTTTACAGCGTGTTGCTGTGTTTGTTTACAGCAGTGTTGCTGTGTTTGTTTACAGCAGTGTTGCTGTGTTTGTTTACAGCAGTGTTGCTGTGTTTGTTTACAGCGTGTTGCTGTGTTTGTTTACAGCGTGTTGCTGTGTTTGTTTACAGCGTGTTGCTGTGTTTGTTTACAGCGTGTTGTTGTGTTTGTTTACAGCGTGTTGTTGTGTTTGTTTACAGCGTGTTGCTGTGTTTGTTTACAGCGTGTTGCTGTGTTTGTTTACAGCGTGTTGCTGTGTTTGTTTACAGCGTGTTGTTGTGTTTGTTTACAGCGTGTTGCTGTGTTTGTTTACAGCGTGTTGCTGTGTTTGTTTACAGCAGTGTTGTTGTGTTTGTTTACAGCAGTGTTGCTGTGTTTGTTTACAGCAGTGTTGCTGTGTTTGTTTACAGCGTGTTGCTGTGTTTGTTTACAGCAGTGTTGTTGTGTTTGTTTACAGCAGTGTTGCTGTGTTTGTTTACAGCAGTGTTGCTGTGTTTGTTTACAGCGTGTTGCTGTGTTTGTTTACAGCAGTGTTGTTGTGTTTGTTTACAGCAGTGTTGCTGTGTTTGTTTACAGCGTGTTGCTGTGTTTGTTTACAGCGTGTTGCTGTGTTTGTTTACAGCAGTGTTGCTGTGTTTGTTTACAGCAGTGTTGCTGTGTTTGTTTACAGCGTGTTGCTGTGTTTGTTTACAGCAGTGTTGCTGTGTTTGTTTACAGCAGTGTTGCTGTGTTTGTTTACAGTGTGTTGCTGTGTTTGTTTACAGCGTGTTGCTGTGTTTGTTTACAGCGTGTTGCTGTGTTTGTTTACAGCGTGTTGCTGTGTTTGTTTACAGCAGTGTTGCTGTGTTTGTTTACAGCAGTGTTGCTGTGTTTGTTTACAGCGTGTTGCTGTGTTTGTTTACAGCAGTGTTGCTGTGTTTGTTTACAGCGTGTTGCTGTGTTTGTTTACAGCAGTGTTGCTGTGTTTGTTTACAGCAGTGTTGCTGTGTTTGTTTACAGCGTGTTGCTGTGTTTGTTTACAGCAGTGTTGTTGTGTTTGTTTACAGCGTGTTGCTGTGTTTGTTTACAGCGTGTTGCTGTGTTTGTTTACAGCAGTGTTGCTGTGTTTGTTTACAGCAGTGTTGCTGTGTTTGTTTACAGTGTGTTGCTGTGTTTGTTTACAGCAGTGTTGCTGTGTTTGTTTACAGCAGTGTTGCTGTGTTTGTTTACAGCGTGTTGCTGTGTTTGTTTACAGCGTGTTGTTGTGTTTGTTTACAGCAGTGTTGTTGTGTTTGTTTACAGCAGTGTTGTTGTGTTTGTTTACAGCGTGTTGCTGTGTTTGTTTACAGCGTGTTGCTGTGTTTGTTTACAGCAGTGTTGCTGTGTTTGTTTACAGCAGTGTTGCTGTGTTTGTTTACAGCGTGTTGTTGTGTTTGTTTACAGCGTGTTGCTGTGTTTGTTTACAGCGTGTTGTTGTGTTTGTTTACAGCGTGTTGCTGTGTGTGTTTACAGCGTGTTGCTGTGTTTGTTTACAGCAGTGTTGTTGTGTTTGTTTACAGCAGTGTTGCTGTGTTTGTTTACAGCGTGTTGCTGTGTTTGTTTACAGCGTGTTGCTGTGTTTGTTTACAGCGTGTTGCTGTGTTTGTTTACAGCAGTGTTGCTGTGTTTGTTTACAGCAGTGTTGCTGTGTTTGTTTACAGCGTGTTGCTGTGTTTGTTTACAGCGTGTTGCTGTGTTTGTTTACAGCAGTGTTGCTGTGTTTGTTTACAGCGTGTTGCTGTGTTTGTTTACAGCGTGTTGCTGTGTTCGTTTACAGCAGTGTTGCTGTGTTTGTTTACAGCGTGTTGCTGTGTTTGTTTACAGCAGTGTTGCTGTGTTTGTTTACAGCGTGTTGCTGTGTTTGTTTACAGCGTGTTGCTGTGTTTGTTTACAGCAGTGTTGCTGTGTTTGTTTACAGCGTGTTGCTGTGTTTGTTTACAGCGTGTTGCTGTGTTTGTTTACAGCGTGTTGCTGTGTTTGTTTACAGCAGTGTTGCTGTGTTTGTTTACAGCAGTGTTGCTGTTTGTTTACAGCGTGTTGCTGTGTTTGTTTACAGCGTGTTGCTGTGTTTGTTTACAGCAGTGTTGCTGTGTTTGTTTACAGCGTGTTGCTGTGTTTGTTTACAGCAGTGTTGTTGTGTTTGTTTACAGCAGTGTTGCTGTGTTTGTTTACAGCGTGTTGCTGTGTTTGTTTACAGCGTGTTGCTGTGTTTGTTTACAGCAGTGTTGCTGTGTTTGTTTACAGCAGTGTTGCTGTGTTTGTTTACAGCGTGTTGCTGTGTTTGTTTACAGTGTGTTGCTGTGTTTGTTTACAGCGTGTTGCTGTGTTTGTTTACAGCAGTGTTGCTGTGTTTGTTTACAGCAGTGTTGCTGTGTTTGTTTACAGCGTGTTGCTGTGTTTGTTTACAGCGTGTTGCTGTGTTTGTTTACAGCGTGTTGCTGTATTTGTTTACAGCATGTTGCTGTGTTTGTTTACAGCGTGTTGCTGTGTTTGTTTACAGCAGTGTTGCTGTGTTTGTTTACAGCGTGTTGCTGTGTTTGTTTACAGCAGTGTTGCTGACCAACAGTGTTGCTGTGTTTATGGGCACTTCAGAGGGCAAAGACGTCCTTTCATTCCCTTGGGTTTACGCAGCAGTGTTGCTGACCAACAGTGTTGCTGTGTTTCACTAGTAGGAATAAACACGCCATTGGGGAGGTTTAAGGAATTTATTGACAGTGAAGAAATGGAGGAATGAATCGTCATGTGGCGTTCGTCATAAGGCGTTCGTCTTACGGTGCGCATGGACGATATCCCCCCGCAGGAACCTGATAAGGAGAGGAGAGAGTTTTGTTTTAATCGTTTGATCCACTTTTGGCGAGGTGGATGTAGTAGCTCCTTTGGGGGGAGCGGGGAGAGGAGCTGCAATGGAGGTGAAGGGGTGGGGGTGGGTTGCGAGAAGCCTGTAGGGAGGCGGCTGGTGTGCGACGCAGCGAGGCAGGCAAAGCATGGAGGATTCTGGGTGGTACTGGGCAGGTATAAATGGGGGCAGGTAGATTGACGTGGAGGGCGGAGAGTGGCGTGAAGGGCAGGGCCAATGCGCGTTTCTCCTCCTCCTGAACATCAGTTGTTCCAACTCCATTTCACTAGTAGGAATAAACACGCCATTGGGGAGGTTTAAGGAATTTATTGACAGTGAAGAAATGGAGGGATGAAGGAGGGATGAATGAATGCGGATGTGTAGGTTCCGGGGGGGTCGCCGACCCTGGAGTCTTTGGGGAGGAGGTCGAATGGCACTCGTCGTGTGGCGTTCGTCATAAGGCGTTCGTCTTACGGTGCGCATGGACGATATCCCCAAAAAGGACAAACGGGCCGCGACTACTTATTGAGGGAAGCAGGGAGGTTCGTTCGGGTGGAACTGGTAGGCTTGGGAGGCCCATCTGCCAAGCAGGTGGGCGGCGAGGTCTTGGGGGGCCCCGGCTGGCAGCGGTGGATGCTGCGCCGATGTGGGGGGAGTGCTGTGGAAGTTGTTACTAGAGGAGGTGGAGAGCGTGGCGAGGTCTAGGGAAGGGAGAGTTGTAGGGGTGGAGCGAGGTTGCCGTGGCTACTGAGGGTGACTAGAGGAGGCAGAGGGCGTGGCTAGGTCTAGGGAAAGGAGAGTTGTAGGGGCGGAGGAGCGAAGTGGCCGTGGCTAGTGAAATTGACTGGAGGAGGTTGGAGAGCGTGGCGAGGTCTGGGGAAGGGAGAGTTGTAAGGGCAGAGGAGCGAGGTGGCCGTGGCTAGTGAAATTGACTGGAGGAGGTTGGAGAGCGTGGCTAGGTCTAGGGAAGGGGGAGTTGTGAGGGCGGAGGAGCGAGGTGGCTGTGGCTAGTGAGGGCCGAGGAGGGTGGAAGGCCGCTACGGAGAGGTGTCGAGGGGAAGTTCCGGGGGAGAAAGGTGACTTGGGCATACACATCACATGTCGCAAGGTCTTAACGCTTAACGCCGAAAATTTTTCATTGTATTTATACTCTGAATCTATACACGTGACAAAATAATCTGAACCTGTGCCTGAACCTAAACCTGAACCTGAAATTGAGGGTCTGGGGCAGGATACGGGTCTGAGAGAGGAACCCGTGTCTGTGCGTAGTTTGTATTCTAGGTCCCCAAAAAAAACAAAAAAACAAGCAAGGTCTAGAACTGGGGGTGGGAGTGGGTCGGGAGGAAGGTGGATCGAGCGTGGGGGAAGTGGTCTAGCTGGATCTCCTGGGGCAGGCACTCTCGGAGCGGCCCTGGTCTGGCCGTGGAGAGAGGGAGGGGGGGACGGGGAGGGTACGAGGAAGGGAGAGAGGGGAGTGAGGCGGCGGGCAGCGGATCATCTGTAAATGACAAAAGACAAATATTGCAAATATGGACTAATAACAAGGCACATTTGTCCTGGCACGGTGACCAAACATTTGACATGGAATATTACGAATATGGACTATTATGAAAAGGGATACCACGGTGGCGAGGTGGCTGGGAGGGGATGGGGGGACGGGAGAGGGGGGATAGGAGAGAGGGAGGGGACGGGGGGGGGGGGTAGGAGGGGCGGAGGGGAGTTGGGCAGGAAGACCGCTGGGGTTGCTGTGGAGAGAGAAAAATTGGGAGGAGGGGGGGGAGAGGGTAGGAGGGGTCGGAAAGGACGCTGGGGGGTGGCAGCGTGGAGTGAACGCTGGGGAGATCCAGCGTAGGGTGGTAGGTGGCCAGGAGGGGAGGGTAGGCGGGTGAGGCCTGTGGGAAGGCAAGAGAGGCCGAGGGAAAGGTGGGCAGAGCCTGGGGAGGGGGGGCCGGGGGGGGAGGGTAGGCGGGTGAGGCCTGTGGGAAGGCAAGAGAGGCCGAGGGAAAGGTGGGCAGAGCCTGGGGAGGGGGGGCCGGGGGGGGAGGGTAGGCGGGTGAGGCCTGTGGGAAGGCATGAGAGGCCGGAGGGAGGGTGGGCGGAGCCTCGGCAGGAGAAGCCATGAGGAAGGCGGGCGGAGCCTCGGCGGAGGCGGGCAGAGAGTGGGGGGACGGGACAGGGGGACGGGGGATGGGAGAGAGGGAGGGGGGGGATAGGAGAGAGGGAGGGGACGGGGGAGGGGGGGCATGTCATACGTCACAAATACAAAGTAGTTAACGTGAAACAAGTAAACTAAGAACCTAACGGTGGAGTATCTATGTCAACTATGCGTACTATACTATATTATAGTATACGATATACAACGTGTACTATGAAGTGCTAGGCTACGTAAAAGCAATCCTGGTGCTGAATGAATGGCTGAAAGAAGGCTGGGGCCTGAGAGAGGCACTGGGAGCGTGGCTGGCTGAATGAATGGCTGAAGGAATGGCTGGGGTCTGAGAGAGGCGCTGGGGGCGTGGCTAGCTGAATGAAGCCTGGGGCCTGAGAGGGACGGTGGGAGCGTGACTGGCTGAATGAATGGCTGAAGGAATGGCTGGGGTCTGAGAGAGGCGCTGGGGGCGTGGCTAGCTGAATGAAGCCTGGGGCCTGAGAGAGGCGCTGGGGGCATGGCTAGCTGAATGAAGCCTGGGGCCTGAGAGAGGCGCTGGGGGCGTGGCTAGCTGAATGAAGCCTGGGGCCTGAGAGAGGCGCTGGGGCGTGGCTAGCTGAATGAAGCCTGGGGCCTGAGAGAGGCGATGGGAGCGTGGCTAGCTGAATGAAGCCTGGGGCCTGAGAGAGGCGCTGGGGGCGTGGCTGGCTGAATGGCTGAAAGAGTGGCTGGGGATGGGAGGCTGGGATCCTGGCTGGCTGACCGACTAGCTAGCTGAAAACAAAGTACAAATTGCTATTTAGCAGACACTCTTGACCCAGAGCGACTTACGTTTAAGCAGGAACAAAGGCATGTCGTACATCGCATATATAAAGTAGTTATCGTGATTCATGTATAAACTAAGAACGTAGCAGTGGAGTATCTATGTCAACTATGCGTGCTATGCTATATTATATTAGCCGATAAACATGTGTACTAAGAAGTGCTAGGGCTACGTAAGGTGCACATCTGGTGCTGAATGAATGGCTGAAGGGGTGGCTGGGGTCTGTGAGGGGCGCTGGGAGCATGGCTGGCTGAAAGGAAGGCTGAGTGGCTGGGGATGGGAGGCTGGGAGCATGGCTGTCTGACTGGGTGAATGGCAAGCAGGGGTTATGTCCATACGGTATGATACGCACGACATAAGGAAGCTTGGCTGCAAGGAAGCACTGTGAAAGTGTGAACCGTTAACGTTAAAGAAGGCTGCATGGAAGCCTGAGACTGAGTGCAGTCCGTTAGCTGGCCTTCAGCGGCCCCGTGTGGTTTCAGCAGGAACTGCTTCTGGTTGTGGCTGTCACGGAGTGATGACGTGACGGGCTGCGCGTAGTGTGAGCTTGGGCATGAATGGAAAGCCCTGGGCTACGCTGTGGCTTAATGAAAGGACGGAAGGTTGAATGAAACTTAGCTTTGTGGGTTGTAGTGTTGGGGAGGCGGATGGATCGTTCTGTTTGGCTCGAACGGCGTGACGCTTGGGCTGTGGATGATGTCGTCTGATCGGTCGTCACGGTGTGCCGGTTTTGAGGTTGGGGAGGCCATCTGTCTGTGTATCCCGCGGCGAACGTGTCTACGCGAAGGAGGTAGAAAGCTGGTTCCGTGGACGAACGGTGAGTGAGGAAAAGGTAGTAATAAAAATTGCGAGAAGCCTGTAGGGAGGCGGCTGGTGTGCGACGCAGCGAGGCAGGCAAAGCATGGAGGATTCTGGGTGGTACTGGGCAGGTATAAATGGGGGCAGGTAGATTGACGTGGAGGGCGGAGAGTGGCATGAAGGGCAGGGCCAATGCGCGTTTCTCCTCCTCCTGAACATCAGTTGTTCCAACTCCATTTATGGGCACTTCAGAGGGCAAAGACGTCCTTTCATTCCCTTGGGTTTACGCAGCAGTGCCAGTGAGTTTGACGTTGTGGATTGATTGTGTGACAGACAATAAATCTACCAGCGATAAAGAACTACTTTGCCTCGTTCTGAGTCCGTTGGGAGTGACACACTCCAAATGTTATGGACCTTATTACTATATGCCCTATTGGCTGGCAACACAGAACACACACCAGGTGATGCCGATCATGGACGAATATCAAGAATATAAAAGGGGTTCTACAAACAATGTGATGATCACCAGACAAGATGAAGACAGCTCTGATTACAGCTTCTTGGCTGTGGCTGCAGCTGAAAAGGCAAGAGCAACGGAATGAGCAGCAGGGCCTGTCCGCTCGCAGGAGAGCACGTATCCGCCGTGCATTAATCCTGCTCATCCACAAGGTAAGCCAGCTGTTCTTAAACCAAACATCAGTAAGTGGTAGGCAATGTCATGGATGTCAAACTAAATCCTACAATTCACACATCTTGTGTTTTGCATGCACTGTCAAGCACTCATTACGGTCAGTCATTTACATGAATGGATACATAGCAAAGTTATCAATGAGAGGCCCCATGCCATTGTAGAGATTCTTGATAACTTGCATGTATTTTAGACTACATACATACATTACATATAGTCATATAGTTCATGTGTGCATGAACAATTTACAGGACCACAGTCCATCTCTGGTCAGGGCCATGGTGAACAGGAGTGTGCGTGTCCTGAGAATATGGTTTGACCCCAACTACCCTCACCTCAGGAGGGAGACCATGGTGGCCCTCATCAGGCTGCTGCCTAATGAGGGGACACATGGCTGGGGACGGGACATCATGGTGCTTGTCTCACTATACTGGCTGGCACATGGCGCCTCCTATTTGGTGGTGTCCGGGGCCTTTGACATGCCACAGACCACTGTGCACAGGCATATATCAACTATTATATGGAAAAGTCACCCATTACAAAAACACCTCTCAAGGGGGTGTGTTATTTCCAAATCACATGACCTGCTCCACATGATGTCATTAACTACTGATGAACAGACTGGCATGGCTCCAATGTATGTTCTTTCTCCTCTTTCTTCAATATTTAACAGGAAGTAGTGTGTGAGTCATGTGTGGATTTATCGCATGTCAACAGTGTTACTGCAATATTGTTATAAATAACTTTCAATTTCAACTTTTCTCAAACGTGCAAATATTTAGAAGAATCTTTCTGTAAAAATGCCATGTGGTCTTTTTGTGATAGGCAGCCATGTTGATTTTAGACCAGAAAACAGCAAATATGTCAACTATGTTACTGTCAACTATGTTACCCTTGTATAGGTAACTTAGTGGACTAAGAGTAACATAGTTGACACTCATGACATGTTCTTATAGTTTTCAGCCAGTTAATTTACTATTCAGTAAATAAAAACACTGTTTTAAATATTAAATAAATAAATATTATAAAAGACAAACGTGTTTTTCAGGACAATGTCACGATTATCCCCTGCAGAGAAGCAGCGTTGGTCATTTGTGCCCTCAGACCCTCTGGGGGTCTGTATTCCTCCCAGGATGCAGACATGCCTCTATAGTAGAGTGAGCCCTCAGACCCTCTGGGGGTCTGTATTCCTCCCAGGATGCAGACATGCCTCTATAGTAGAGTGAGCCCTCAGACCCTCTGGGGGTCTGTATTCCTCCCAGGATGCAGACATGCCTCTATAGTAGAGTGAGCCCTCAGACCCTCTGGGGTCTGTATTCCTCCCAGGATGCAGACATGCCTCTATAGTAGAGTGAGCCCTCAGACCCTCTGGGGTCTGTATTCCTCCCAGGATGCAGACATGCCTCTATAGTAGAGTGAGCCCTCAGACCCTCTGGGGTCTGTATTCCTCCCAGGATGCAGACATGCCTCTATAGTAGAGTGAGCCCTCAGACCCTCTGGGGTCTGTATTCCTCCCAGGATGCAGACATGCCTCTATAGTAGAGTGAGCCCTCAGACCCTCTGGGGGCTGTAGTCCTCCCAGGATGCAGACATGCCTCTATAGTAGAGTGAGCCCTCAGACCCTCTGGGGTCTGTATTCCTCCCAGGATGCAGACATGCCTCTATAGTAGAGTGAGCCCTCAGACCCTCTGGGGGTCTGTATTCCTCCCAGGATGCAGACATGCCTCTATAGTAGAGTGAGCCCTCAGACCCTCTGGGGGTCTGTATTCCTCCCAGGATGCAGACATGCCTCTATAGTAGAGTGAGCCCTCAGACCCTCTGGGGGTCTGTATTCCTCCCAGGATGCAGACATGCCTCTATAGTAGAGTGAGCCCTCAGACCCTCTGGGGTCTGTATTCCTCCCAGGATGCAGACATGCCTCTATAGTAGAGTGAGCCCTCAGACCCTCTGGGGGTCTGTATTCCTCCCAGGATGCAGACATGCCTCTATAGTAGAGTGAGCCCTCAGACCCTCTGGGGGCTGTATTCCTCTCTATGGCTCCAGAATCCATTGTGAAAGTCTTACCTTTGATATGGGTTTTCCCTTGACCTGAGAACCCCATGCCACAAATAACTGATCACCCTTCCTGAAGGGAGCAGTTTCAATGCCCTAACCGGGCAGATTCAGCCTCCTGTCCTCCACCGAGGAGAACGGAGGCGGATGGAACGCCACTAGGTCGACTGGAGCACTCACAGAGGGGAAACTAGTTCCCACTAAATCTCATGCAGCTCGGGCCTTCCAGGCCTCTATCCAGGATCTCCTGCAGAAGGTCAGAATGTGCACCACCGAAGCCTGGAACGGGACCACCCGATGAGGTCTAGTCGAGCACCAACATTCAAACATGTTCCAAGCGATGCTGTACCGTTGGGGGGGGGGGGGGGGGGGGCTCTGCGTTAGGTTCGACCCAGGTCCTGTGGATGTGGGTGGAAGATCTTCCACCCACTACAGCATCGTTCATTCATGTGAACTACTCTGTCCACGGTTATTCATTGCAATGAAGAAAAATCGTTATGATGATCCGCGACGGCCTGTCACCGTTGGCGAGCACGGGTTGAATGCTTGCTTTAAGCCGGCCGGCCGGCAGGCAGGCAGTCGCCGCGGCGGTGCGGCGGTGCAGGGTGAAATACTATTAAGGCTCATACATAGTCTGGATTTACGGTGGTTAGGTGACCACCGAACTACAACATGACGTCACGAGCCACAGTGAAGAGCAAACCACCGCCACGGCTCCAGCCCATCTCTCTGTTTTTACTCACCACCGCTCAACGTTATTTCAGCTCCGGTGATCAGCTCACCACCGGAGCGGTGGTCACCTCATCACCGAAAATCCAGACTATGAATAGGCCTTTACTCACTTCCACTTCCACCATTTCAACAAAAGCACATACAACCCACTCCACATGAACGAGAACGATATTGATGTAGGCCTAAACAGGAGATTTGATTGGGGTCTGAGTTGTTCTGTGACTAAGGATCCTCTGAGTTCTGTGGGGTGCTTATGCTGCTGGTGTTGTTCAGTTTCACACCACCCAACCATGCACTATACATAGCGATTCTCATAATTTCAATAGGCTTACATATTAAATCATAAACATACTATTTCACATGAATAATGTTAGTGAAACTAAGATATGGGGATAATATTATACATTGCAATTGAAATCGCATCGCGATCGCGTTTTCATTATAATACTGCAGTGCTGGGTTGAACACACCGTCACAGCCTCGCACTGCAATTGGCTAAAAGTTTAAATCCCCTCCGACGTCCCGAGTAGTAAACAGTAGTGGATATAAACAGTGCATTCAGCCACAGGGGGGGAAAGGGGGAGTGTGCTGTTGCAGGAGAACACCTCAGCATCATAATATAGGGAAAGATACAGGGGGGAAAGGCCAAAAGAATACATTTATATATATTTTAAATTATGGCTGAAAACTTGTCTATATCACCTTTAACTTCTGCTAACAAAATAGGTTGTGCTATAGGATGAGCTTCAGTTCATAATGATAAATGTTTTATAAATCAATCTGCGATGAATAACCTAATCATTAGGCCTAATCAACGTCATATAGTCACCAACCGATCCATATCATTCTGTAGTGTATGATGACATGCACGCAATGTTACAGTCCACTGCAGGCTACAGGATATTTGATTTACAATGTTACAGTCCACTGCAGGCTACAGGCTATTTGATTTACAATGTTACAGTCCACTGCAGGCTACAGGATATTTGATTTACAATGTTACAGTCCACTGCAGGCTACAGGATATTTGATTTACAATGTTACAGTCCACTGCAGGCTACAGGCTATTTGATTTACAATGTTACAGTCCACTGCAGGCTACAGGATATTTGATTTACAATGTTACAGTCCACTGCAGGCTACAGGATATTTGATTTACAATGTTACAGTCCACTGCAGGCTACAGGATATTTGATTTACAATGTTACAGTCCACTGCAGGCTACAGGATATTTGATTTACAATGTTACAGTCCACTGCAGGCTACAGGATATTTGATTTACAATGTTACAGTCCACTGCAGGCTACAGGATATTTGATTTACAAAATGATTAGTATTATAACCGCCGTCCCTCGGTGCGGCGGCGCTCCTCGTTATATGTGCCCGATTTAAAATAACAGATCTCTAAGCTGTCGAGACACACCATGAGCGGGTGCATGGATGGTTTGTAAACTTTGTAGGCTATGTTTGTTCTTTTGGACACCAAACGGGGACGATACTTGGGGTCTTGGACATAGCTTCACTTCAGAGGAAACTAAGGGGAGCTACTCACCACCACTGGGAATGGAATCCATTAGAATGATATGGAAATGGTACATCAACAGTCTAACGTGAGCTACATAAACCCTTTATTTCGGCGATAAGTCCATTGAACTCCGTTCTCACTCTCACACAGACACACACTGAAAGAAAAAAAAGAACGCCACTTTAATGCATGGCCAGCGCAGGCAGCAGCACGCGCCGTCAGTGAACCACTTGTTTTTCTTTGTCGGGCTTTATCGGGCTTCGGGCCTAACATTATGGTAATTTTAGGGTCGGGCCGAGCTTCGGGGCTGACCCAGTTAGGGCCGGGCCGGGCCGGGCTTCAAATTATGGGCCCGATGAGAACTCTAATTGCAAGGTTTCAACTCAAAGCACTGTGAATTAGTTTCACATTTTAATACATGGCTTCTTCCATATATCTGACCCTATTTAAACCACATGCATTCACGTTCTTTTAGAATAATGTTTAAATGTTCTAAGTAGGGGAGTGCTATCAATCAGATTCTGATGCCCGTGATTTTGGAATGTTAATTATTGGAGACAGGTATATCTTGATTCTTGGGGTTACCAGAATGCCAAAAAAACATGTCTCCAATTTTTTCTGTTGAGTTTAGCATGTGCAATTAGCATATTTAGCTAATAAATTGTCAAAAATGGAAATGGCAATAACTTTGCTTCTAGGTAACTTATAAAGGTGATCTAAGAGTTTAAGTCCATGTTTGTGATGTCCAGAAATTCATCTGTTACCATTGTGAAGTCATACAACCTTTCATAATTAGCATAATTGCCATAAACTATGCAAAAACGGTGTGAACATCAGCTAATTTCGGCATGTTTAACTTTTAGTCAACTTTGAAAGCTTCCCACAGACTCTAAGTGTATGTTTACAACTCTAGGAATTATTATCATCTTATAAATAAATCATGCAACCTTTTGTCTATGTAATAATTATGTAATAATCACACCAAGCTTTAAGTTAATTAATACTAATGATCTTACAGACAGTGTAAGTCTGTTTGCATGTCTAGAAAATATTCTCTTTCCATAACTAGGATATGCAACCTCCTTATTAGTGTAATTTGCATATATATATATATATATATATATATATAGATCAACATATGGAGTGAATGATGTACTTAATGTTTATGTTTATTCAACTTTCAGCATGATTTAAAAGACGGGTGCCATTAAAAACACTGAATTATTTTGCTGATTACAAATATAAAAATAATTGCCATATATGGAGCGTGTCTTGAGTGTACAGGGTTTGATGAGGTCAGATCAACATATGGAATGTCAGAACAGGTCAGCTCCATATATGGAGATCTAAGGCTGGCAGTGTACAGGGTCTGATGAGGGCCCAGGTTGGGCCGGACCTTAATTTTCGGGCCTGTTGAGAACTCCGTCTAGAGCCCGTCTAGAGGGGGTGCATACTTAGTTTAGACTAGTCATTAGTAGGGTTGGGATTCGGAACCGGGTCTGAAATGGACCCGGTTCATTGCGGATCCGGTTCCATCGTTTTTTTTTATTAACGGTTCCCCAAACGGTTCTCATCGGTCGTCATTTAGCTCCGCTGTGTCTGTTGCTTATAATAAGTGCAGACAAATTGATTTTTATTTAATTTGTGGCTCTATAGTTGATTGATTTTGAGATGTTTCCTCAATGTGGACGTGGTGCAACTGGTGCAAGTTGCAACGACCTTTGCAGGAAACTATGGCATCGCATTTATTGCACTTTGCGATGAGTGAGTGAGTGAGTGAGTGAGTGAGTGGGGCGGATAGCACTGTTCTGTGCCTTCAGCGAGCAGTCACCGCCGCGGAGCCAGTGTGGTTAACAGAGAGGGAAATGACTCTGAGGCTGAGCACGCAACGTGCAATAAATGCCAATTCTGTCCTTTTACTTTTAAAGTCATATCTGTCATTTCAAACATGCATCTGATTTCTAAAGATACTTTCATAAATTATTATCACGTGACGTGTTAATGTCATTTAAAGCTTCTGAAAACATCCATACAGAGATTCCACTATGTGTGTTTCTTACAACATCCTGGTTCTGAGCAGCCAATCAAATGAAGTGCAGGATGAATCTGCTGAGCCAATCAGACGAGCTGACAGGAACTCACACAATGAAAATAGAGTCACCAGCAGCCAGTCACAGTGAAGCACACAGCAGACAGCAGACAGCAGACAGCAGACAGCACACAGCAGACAGCAGACAGCAGACAGCAGACAGTCACAGTGAAGCACACAGCAGACAGCACACAGCAGACAGCAGACAGCAGACAGCAGACAGCACACAGCAGACAGCAGACAGTCACAGTGAAGCACACAGCAGACAGCAGTGACCCAAAGAAGGACAAGGATGGAATACTTTGTACCGTTTCTTCTCATTTGCTCCTGTAAGTATTCACAGCAATAGAGTTGCATCTGTATGATTCCATTTACACTACATGTATAAAAATGTAGAGGATCATTTTGAATGTATACTGAATATTTATGCAGAGTTATAACTCTTATCATATGCATTTGTTACATGAAACTCAAGTTTGCAGAACAATAAATTGTCCAAAATAACATTATCTCAAACCCCATACTGTAAATGTTTTTAACGTATGTGTTTCAGGTGTGGCTCAACAAGCGAGTATCTCTCAGCCACTTCCACGCCAAGCAGCGCAGCTGGGCCAGGAAGTTACCCTTCAATGTCACATTGACGCGTATGCTACACATTATGTATGGTACAAATTGACAGCAGTGAATACTTTAACTATACAATGTAATTTAATACCAAAATACACCATAGCTCTACTTCATCCTTGTGACAAAGAGGGTCGTGTTGTTGTAGAGACAGACGACAATGGGTTAGGGTTAGTTTTAAGTTATCTTAAAATAAAGAATATGAAAGCAGAGGACACTGGAACGTACTTCTGTGGAGTAATGGACTCATCAGGTTCCCTTGAGATTGGACCAGGAACCTTCCTGGAGATAAAAGGTATGTTTTTCTCTGTAGTGTAATTCAGGTTATTAATGTAATTCTATCAGAATAGAAACAGTTAGTAATGATCATTACCTTTCAAAGGAGAGGAGCTGGGAGAGACCTCTGTGGGAGAGACCTCTGGAAATGGACCAACACTGAATGGCCAAGGTAAATAAATGTACATACGGTGAATATTATGTTTAGGTAATAGTTTCTGTAGTTTGTTTACAGAAGTATGATGTGTAATGTTTGCAGCTGGAGTGTCAGTGGAAATGATGGTTGTTGTTTTTATCTGAGCTGGTGAACGTGCATCAATGACTCATTTCAGAACGTGAATGTCCAGTTTGTGCACATCTCTTCAATCCAACAACCGTCATTGTGTTGGTGGTTTCTAATGTCCTCCTGTCCACTCTGCTCCTTGGATGGATACTCTACTGGTCATGGAGAAAATATCACAGAGGTATGAATACTCTACTGGTCATAAAGATCACAGAGGTATGGATACTCTACTGGTCATGTAGAAAATATCACAGAGGTATGAATACTTTACTGGTCATGTAGAAAATATCACATAGCTGGGTTTAATTTAGGTTAGGGTTTGAGGTATAGGTTATAGGGTTTAGTTTAGGTTAGGGTTTGAGGTATAGGTTATAGGGTTTAGTTTAGGTGAGGGTTTGAGGTATAGGTTATAGGGTTTAGTTTAGGTGAGGGTTTGAGGTATAGGTTATAGGGTTTAGGTTTAGGTGAGGGTTTGAGGTATAGGTTATAGGGTTTAGGTTTAGGTGAGGGTTTGAGGTAGCTATAGGTTGTTGGTCTAATGACAGTCAGACCAATAGTATGTCTAAACTAAAGCCTGTACCCTTTGATGTGAATTTCTTTTTTTTTATAGGACAATCCCGTGGCTCCCCAGTGTCTCCTACAAACACAGTGGTAAGTTGTATTTATTTTTATTTATTATTATTTGTATTAATATCTTCCCCCGGCCACAATGTCCACACTGGGGTGTTGTTGCTCTGGTCATGATTTTCTTCTTCTTTCTTTGTTTGTTTTATTGTTGTTTTGTCTTGTTTTTATTGTTGTTTTGTTTGTTGTAATAAAAGGGAGAAGACGACCTCCATTATGCTGCTGTGAATGTCAACAGGAACACCCGACCAAGACCACATGGGGGCGCCATGGAGCAGGAGACGGTTTATTCTGGAGTCAGAGTTAGACAATAGAGACGTTTATTCTGGAGTCAGAGTTAGACAATAGCATCCCTGCTATGCTAGAGGAGTCAGAGTTAGAGCAGGGGTGGGCAACTTTGACGAGAGGGCCTCTATAGTTCCACACTCACTCCAAAGGGCCACTATAGTTCCACACTCACTCCAAAGGGCCACTATAGTTCCACACTCACTCCAAAGGGCCTCTATAGTTCCACACTCACTCCAGAGGGCCACTATAGTTCCACACTCACTCCAAAGGGCCACTATAGTTCCACACTCACTCCAGAGGGCCACTATAGTTCCATACTCACTCCAGAGGGCCTCTATAGTTCCACACTCACTCCAAAGGGCCACTATAGTTCCACACTCACTCCAAAGGGCCTCTATAGTTCCACACTCACTCCAGAGGGCCACTATAGTTCCACACTCACTCCAAAGGGCCACTATAGTTCCACACTCACTCCAGAGGGCCACTATAGTTCCATACTCACTCCAAAGGGCCTCTATAGTTCCACACTCACTCCAGAGGGGCCACTATAGTTACACACTCACTCCAAAGGGCCACTATAGTTCCACACTCACTCCAGAGGGCCACTATAGTTCCACACTCACTCCAGAGGGCCACTATAGTTCCACACTCACTCCAGAGGGCCACTATAGTTCCACACTCACTCCAGAGGGCCTCTATAGTTCCATACTCACTCCAGAGGGCCACTATAGTTCCACACTCACTCCAAAGGGCCACTATAGTTCCACACTCACTCCAAAGGGCCACTATAGTTCCACACTCACTCCAAAGGGCCACTATAGTTCCACACTCACTCCAGAGGGCCACTATAGTTCCACACTCACTCCAGAGGGCCACTATAGTTCCACACTCACTCCAGAGGGCCTCTATAGTTCCATACTCACTCCAAAGGGCCACTATAGTTCCACACTCACTCCAGAGGGCCACTATAGTTCCACACTCACTCCAGAAGGCCTCTATAGTTCCATACTCACTCCAAAGGGCCACTATAGTTACACACTCACTCCAGAGGGCCACTATAGTTCCACACTCACTCCATAGGGCCACTATAGTTCCACACTCACTCCAGAGGGCCACTATAGTTCCACACTCACTCCAGAGGGCCTCTATAGTTCCATACTCACTACAGAGGGCCACTATAGTTCCACACTCACTCCAGAGGGCCACTATAGTTCCATACTCACTCCAGAGGGCCACTATAGTTCCACACTCACTCCAGAGGGCCACTATAGTTCCATACTCACTCCAGAGGGCCTCTATAGTTCCATACTCACTCCAGAGGGCCACTATAGTTCCATACTCACTCCAGAGGGCCTCTATAGTTCCACACTCACTCCAGAGGGCCACTATAGTTCCACACTCACTCCAGAGGGCCACTATAGTTCCACACTCACTCCAGAGGGCCACTATAGTTCCACACTCACTCCAGAGGGCCACTGTAGTTCCACACTCACAGTGGTTTTTGGTAAACCCCCCTTTCTCCTTGTGTTTGCTATGATTTAATTCATTGTGGTTTGCTGAGAGATATTGGGCCAGACGGCCCACCCATCTCCCCTGGGCCAGCCGGCCCACCCATCTACCCCCTTCCCCAGCACTGGCCCATACAGGGACATACACACATAGACATCAAAGGGGGCTTCAGCCCCTGCCCCTTTTACCCGTCTGTAAAACAACTGCCCTCTCCAGACCCTGAATGTAGCATTTACTATTTTTTCCCAAAGTCTCCTGAACTTGAACGCAGCATTTTGCGTTGAACTAATTGTGTTTCTAAATCCATGTCGTTACACACCGCATCTCCACTAGCTACAGAGTGCTGGGATGCGCCCCTGAAAATAGCTGATCTACAAGCTCTCAACACATCGCAGCGCGACACGTTGTGAGCTTGTAGATCTGCTATTTTTGCTATTTTTGTCCACTACCACTACCACTCTCTGCATGTCCCTGGTGATAGCGCCCCCTAGCTGCATGTCCCTGGTGACAGCGCCCCCTAGCTGCATGTCCCTGGTGATAGCGCCCCCTAGCTGCCTGTCCCTGGTGATAGAGCCCCCTAGCTGCATGTCCCTGGTGATAGTGCCCCCTAGCTGCCTGTCCCTGGTGATAGCGCCCCCTAGCTGCCTGTCCCTGGTGATAGAGCCCCCTAGCTGCATGTCCCTGGTGATAGTGCCCCCTAGCTGCATGTCCCTGGTGATAGAGCCCCATAGCTGCATGTCCCTGGTGATAGAGCCCCCTAGCTGCATGTCCCTGGTGATAGTGCCCCCTAGCTGCATGTCCCTGGTGATAGAGCCCCATAGCTGCATGTCCCTGGTGATAGTGCCCCCTAGCTGCATGTCCCTGGTGATAGAGCCCCATAGCTGCATGTCCCTGGTGATAGCGCCCCCTAGCTGCATGTCCCTGGTGATAGTGCCCCCTAGCTGCATGTCCCTGGTGATAGTGCCCCCTAGCTGCCTGTCCCTGGTGATAGAGCCCCCTAGCTGCCTGTCCCTGGTGATAGAGCCCCCTAGCTGCATGTCCCTGGTGATAGTGCCCCCTAGCTGCATGTCCCTGGTGATAGAGCCCCCTAGCTGCATGTCCCTGGTGATAGTGCCCCCTAGCTGCATGTCCCTGGTGATAGAGCCCCCTAGCTGCATGTCCCTGGTGATAGTGCCCCCTAGCTGCATGTCCCTGGTGATAGCGCCCCCTAGCTGCATGTCCCTGGTGATAGCGCCCCCTAGCTGCCTGTCCCTGGTGATAGAGCCCCCTAGCTGCATGTCCCTGGTGATAGAGCCCCCTAGCTGCATGTCCCTGGTGATAGTGCCCCCTAGCTGCATGTCCCTGGTGATAGAGCCCCCTAGCTGCATGTCCCTGGTGATAGCGCCCCCTAGCTGCATGTCCCTGGTGATAGTGCCCCCTAGCTGCATGTCCCTGGTGATAGAGCCCCCTAGCTGCATGTCCCTGGTGACAGAGCCCCCTAGCTGCATGTCCCTGGTGATAGTGCCCCCTAGCTGCATGTCCCTGGTGATAGAGCCCCCTAGCTGCATGTCCCTGGTGATAGTGCCCCCTAGCTGCATGTCCCTGGTGATAGAGCCCCCTAGCTGCATGTCCCTGGTGATAGAGCCCCCTAGCTGCATGTCCCTGGTGACAGAGCCCCCTAGCTGCCTGTCCCTGGTGACAGAGCCCCCTAGCTGCCTGTCCCTGGTGATAGTGCCCCCTAGCTGCATGTCCCTGGTGATAGAGCCCCCTAGCTGCATGTCCCTGGTGACAGAGCCCCCTAGCTGCATGTCCCTGGTGATAGTGCCCCCTAGCTGCCTGTCCCTGGTGATAGCGCCCCCTAGCTGCATGTCCCTGGTGATAGAGCCCCCTAGCTGCATGTCCCTGGTGACAGAGCCCCCTAGCTGCCTGTCCCTGGTGATAGTGCCCCCTAGCTGCCTGTCCCTGGTGATAGAGCCCCCTAGCTGCATGTCCCTGGTGATAGAGCCCCCTAGCTGCATGTCCCTGGTGATAGAGCCCCCTAGCTGCATGTCCCTGGTGATAGCGCCCCCTAGCTGCCTGTCCCTGGTGATAGAGCCCCCTAGCTGCATGTCCCTGGTGATAGAGCCCCCTAGCTGCATGTCCCTGGTGATAGCGCCCCCTAGCTGCATGTCCCTGGTGATAGTGCCCCCTAGCTGCCTGTCCCTGGTGATAGCGCCCCCTAGCTGCCTGTCCCTGGTGATAGAGCCCCCTAGCTGCATGTCCCTGGTGATAGTGCCCCCTAGCTGCATGTCCCTGGTGATAGAGCCCCATAGCTGCATGTCCCTGGTGATAGAGCCCCCTAGCTGCATGTCCCTGGTGATAGAGCCCCCTAGCTGCATGTCCCTGGTGATAGCGCCCCCTAGCTGCATGTCCCTGGTGATAGTGCCCCCTAGCTGCCTGTCCCTGGTGATAGCGCCCCCTAGCTGCCTGTCCCTGGTGATAGAGCCCCCTAGCTGCATGTCCCTGGTGATAGTGCCCCCTAGCTGCATGTCCCTGGTGATAGAGCCCCATAGCTGCATGTCCCTGGTGATAGAGCCCCCTAGCTGCATGTCCCTGGTGATAGTGCCCCCTAGCTGCATGTCCCTGGTGATAGTGCCCCCTAGCTGCATGTCCCTGGTGATAGAGCCCCATAGCTGCATGTCCCTGGTGATAGTGCCCCCTAGCTGCATGTCCCTGGTGATAGAGCCCCATAGCTGCATGTCCCTGGTGATAGAGCCCCCTAGCTGCATGTCCCTGGTGATAGAGCCCCCTAGCTGCATGTCCCTGGTGATAGCGCCCCCTAGCTGCATGTCCCTGGTGATAGAGCCCCCTAGCTGCATGTCCCTGGTGATAGAGCCCCCTAGCTGCATGTCCCTGGTGATAGTGCCCCCTAGCTGCCTGTCCCTGGTGATAGCGCCCCCTAGCTGCCTGTCCCTGGTGATAGAGCCCCCTAGCTGCATGTCCCTGGTGATAGTGCCCCCTAGCTGCATGTCCCTGGTGATAGAGCCCCCTAGCTGCATGTCCCTGGTGATAGAGCCCCCTAGCTGCATGTCCCTGGTGATAGAGCCCCCTAGCTGCATGTCCCTGGTGACAGTGCCCCCTAGCTGCCTGTCCCTGGTGATAGCGCCCCCTAGCTGCATGTCCCTGGTGATAGTGCCCCCTAGCTGCATGTCCCTGGTGATAGAGCCCCCTAGCTGCATGTCCCTGGTGATAGCGCCCCCTAGCTGCCTGTCCCTGGTGACAGCGCCCCCTAGCTGCCCGTCCCTGGGTCCATATATACTCCCATTATATTTGATTTTGTTACTCTTAACCAATTGGATGCATTCCTGTTTTACTGATGATGATGATGATGATGATGATGATGATGATGATGATGATGAGACCAAATGCATAAAACAATCTGTTAATTGAATAAATCCTGTTTGTACTTTGCTTAACCACGTCTCTGCCTTGCTTCTTATCTGTACGACCAACCCAGTGGGGAGTTATCATTATGATCAGGTGGTTTACGTTAACCAACCCAGTGGGGAGTTATCATTATGATCAGGTGGTTTACGTTAACCAACCCAGTGGGGAGTTATCATTATGATCAGGTGGTTTACGTTAGTTCACAAGATTTCCCCCAAAACTATGTCCTAGGGTTATATATATATATATAATAAATGGCTACATAAAACTATTGATTTCCCCTACATCATATTCATCTTATTGGCACCACCTGCCTCGACAATACGATGTGTAGTTAAAGTGTAGTTCTACAATGAGCCCACTAGGTGGGGGACAATGACCACATTACATTTACAAAGACACATAATAGACGTGTATTTTAAAGCAGTGTAACTATTATAATATAGGCCTATTGTTTTTTGTGTGTAAAATGTGTTTTAGTCCACATATGGTATGGGGGACTTTTGTAGAAGGAAATGTTTGTCACATTTTCCAAGCTGTCAAACAGCCCAATTTAATGCATGACGTCACCAATGGAAGGTTCACGAACAACTGTAAACTTCACTTGGAATAATTCAGGAACTCATAAATAATATTCTTTAGGACTTTAGCCACAGTATCGGTAGGCCTATGTTTGAGTTATAAAAGCTTGAGAAGACTTACTGCATGCCAACATTCAGATATGCCAGACATAAATATAGCCTATTCTACATCGCATTGCATTTAATTACTTTCATAGTCATTTAAACAATCAACAAGAATGCTGTAGAAAGTATACAACAATGCGTGAATAATGTCATTTTTTATGTACATTTAACAGAAAGAAGATAAAAGAAGAAATAAAAGAAAAGATCTAGTCTGTTCCCTCCTTTTCAGTTTCCCTCTTCCATTTTGAAACAAGGAAATGACTGCCGTTTCCTACACTTTTCCTCCACATACTGTACATACAGTCAGGTTGGTTCTGGTAGAAATAATTGGCTGCAAAACATAATTATGTTGACGCTGAGACGCTGAGACTGCTGTAAGATAATAATGTTCAGCCGCAGTACTCGTTGAGATAAGATACGTTGTTTATTTGTCACTGTATGAGACGTTGTTTAGTGCATCCATAACACAGCAGTATCAACAGAGGACAAAACACTGTCAGGATTTGATTAAAGAATAATTCAAAGTTAGAAATGTTAACATTTCCAGGGACTACAGATGAAGCTTCGGCTAACTCTGGCCCATTTACATTGATGTGAAAACTGACATGTTGATTAATGAGCTTTGTCCCTGTCAAATAAATAAATAAACTAATGATAAACTATTTACATTTATTTAAGAATTTAAAGGACTTCTAAATGTGGACATTGATTTACTGTGTTAAAAGTTTAAAACTACAAGCTTGAGCATCAGCTATTTTCCTCTCTTTATTCCAAAATTGTTACTTAACTTAAAAAGTGTTGACCTCAATACATTAGTGTTTAAAATAATGTAATGTAGGTATTTGTTTAAAAACACTATTGTTAAAACACTAATCGTTTCATGTTTAAAAGAAGAATAAGAACAAGAATGGTTAAAAAGAGAACCTGTTGTTTTGAAAAGATTATAACTTGATTGTTCGGCATTGTTGTTAATCTTTGTTCCTTTGTTTAAGAAGGTTTTCAACCTGACAAAAGATTGTTGTTTTCTTTAATGTCCTTTGGAGTGGAACAGAGAAGGACTTTAGACGTACTGAACGACTGCATTACAGGCATTATACACACAGTATGTGGCTTGGTCAAAGTCTGTTCTGTTTGACTCGACTGCATTACAGGCATTATACACACAGTATGTGGCTTGGTCAAAGTCTGTTCTGTTTGGCGTTTATCAGGTCTTATAGGCCTACAGTCGGTGCTTTCGTCACACAAAGGAGCTGGCCAGACGTATGGAGAACCGAGATGACTGGAGACGCCGATGTAGAGCCATATGAACAATAGCAACGATGGGTGAGGTGTTACAGGGTTTATTATTTATAGACCATGTGGTTATTAATAGATATTGCTAGAACAAGCTCGACCAGCTAAACTAGTTATTTTGTATTACTGTATTGTATTGTATTGTATTGTATGATGAAAAACGGCGTGACCTTGACCAGTATAAATGACCTTCATAAGACTAGTAAATTATCTTCACCAGTATAAATGACCTTGACCAGTATGCAGTCCGTGACCATGGACTAAAGCCTTTTGCTTTTCCTTGATTTTCACCTTTTTTTTAAATCCTCAACAATGATGAAGAATCGCGCACTATAGCGCGCCGCTCAATGACCTCTGAGACCATGGACCAATGAATGAAATACAACACATTGAGCAGGGCACTGCAGGGAGTTGAACCCCGTTCCGGTAAACCAGAAGTCCGACGCCAGTGCCTTAGTTTTTGTGTTGTTGTTCATTTACAGGTCCAGGTGTGCATACGCATGTGTGCCTGTGCGTGTGTAGGTGCATGTGTGCATGTGTGTGTGCACGCTTCAATGACCACTGTTGGACCCCATGGGGATCAAGGACCTCAGGGAGCCACCCATAATTCACAACGGTCACAGCGAACTCTGTTGCATCACAACTGGTGGCCAACAGTCGTAACCAACACCGCCGCCGACCCACAGGAGAATACCATCGCACAGTGGTATCAGACCAACCACAATCAGCCAGCCCTCAAACTAAACCCTTCGACGTAGAATAACTCAAAACTGCAATGGGAAAGTTGAAACCCGGAAAAGCAGCAGGGATTGATGACATACTAGCAGAAATGATACAGCACCTGGGACCTAACGCAAAGACCTGGCTCGTGGGGATGCTGAATACATGCATGGCACAGAAAACCATCCCTTCTGTCTGGAGAACGGCCAAAGTGGTTGCAATCCCCAAACCTGGCAAAGACCCATCATCCCCAAAGAGCTACCGACCCATTTCCCTCCTCTGCATCACCTACAAGAGAGGCTGCTACTCCAACGCCTCATGCCACTCATAGACACCAAGCTGACTAAAGACCAAGCTGGTTTCCGTCCCGGCCGCTCCTGTGCTGGACAGAGCTCAACCTCACCCAACACATTGAGGATGGGATTGAGAGAAAACAAATAACTGGAGCAAAAACTGGAGGGCGAAGCAAGCACGCAGGCAGCTAGTGCCTGCCTGCCTTCCTGCCTGCCTTCCTCATGTGGAAGCTGCATAGTTGACTTTGTGTGTGTCTTTCTTTTTCTGTCTGTCTTTCTTAGGATGAAGATCAAGGTAGACGCCGTTGGAAGGCTCAACACAAGCCGATGCCCCTAGAGATCCATCCCAAAGCTTCCCTCAGGGAGCCCAGCAAGCCAGCTAGCCAGCAAGCCCGCCCAGTCAGCCAACGCAGCCAGCCAGCTCCGCCAGTCAGCCAGTGTAGAAAGTCAGGCTGACAAGCCAGAGCATATCAGCTCTTGCAGTCCGCCATTGCAGCCATACCAGCCTTGCTCAGTCAGCTCAGCCAGGCCTCTCTCAAGGCCTGGCTCTCTGTCTGCCTGGCCCGGTCTGCCCTGCCCTGCCTTGCAGCAACAGAACGAGCCTTGCTAGCAAGCCAGCCAGCTCAGAATACGAGCTCAGCAAGCCAGCGCAGCTGGCAAGCACGCAGTTAGTCTAAACCAGTTTCAGACCGGCAGGCCAAGGCAGACAGACAGGAAGACCGAGGCGCCTAGGCAGGCAGACAGGCCAGGAAGGCAACAAAGTGCAGGCAGGGGGACTATCCGGCCTAAGGCTGCGCAGCAAGGGTTGGAGCCTGGCCAGCTCCTGCTGGTCTGGGCTGAGTGGCTGTGGCTGCACAGTAAGGCTGCGGTAACCTAGTCTGGGCTTGCTGCTGCACTGGCTTGCTCAGCTCGCATTCTGAGCTGGCTGGCTTGCCAGAAAGGCTGGTTCTGTTGCTGCAAGGCAGGGCGGGGCAGACCGGGCCAGGCAGACAGAGAGCCAGGCCTCGAGAGAGGCCTGGCTGAGCTGACTGAGCAAGGCTGGTATGGCTGCAATGGCTGACTGCAAGGGCTGATATGCTCTGGCTTGGCAGCCTGACTTTCTACACTGGCTGACTGGCGGAGCTGACTGGCTACGTTGGCTGACTGGGCAGGCTTGCTGGCTAGCTGGCTTGCTGGGCTCCCTGAGGGAAGCTTTGGTTATGGATCTCTAGGGGCATCGGCTTGTGTTGAGCCTTCCAACGGCGTCTACCTTGATCTCCGTCCTAAGAAAGAAAGACAGAAAAAGAAAGACACACACAAACCCAACTATGCAGGTTTGAGGGAAAACAAATAACTGGAGCAGCATTCAGAGATCTCTCTGCTGCCTACGACACTGTCCAACACAGCACAATGGTCAGCACAAGCCTCCTCAACAACAGGCGCTTCTATGTCCAGTTAAATGACCAGAGGAGTAAATAGAAAGCCCAAAAAGAACGGCCTCCCACAAGGTAGCGTGCTCGCCCCCCTCCTTTTCAATATCTACACAAACGTCCAGCCACTACCCAAAGTAGTAGTACTGGAATGAAATGATAGAGAACACCTCACACACACACATAGTTTCCTTTCGTGGCTGTTTACATTCGAGGGTCGCTGGTCCTCTTGAACGGAACAGTTTAACGTCATGCCCAGGACGAAAAGATATAGAGAACACCAACATGACAAATAACAGCAGGAAGGCATTATAAATTACCTTGACCAGTATAAATTACCTTCATGAGACTAGTAAATGACCTTGACCAGTATAAATGACCTTCATAAGACTAGTAAATGATCTTCACCAGTATAAATGACCTTGACCAGTATGCAGTCCGTGACCATGGACTATAGCCTTTTGCTTTTCCTTGATTTTCGCCTTTTTTTAAATCCTCAACAACGATGAAGAATCGCGCACTATAGCGCGCCGCTCAATGACCTCTGAGACCATGGACCAATGAATGAAATACAACACATTGAGCAGGGCACTGCAGGGAGTTGAACCCCGTTCCGGTAAACCAGAAGTCCGACACCAGTGCCTTAGTTTTTGTGTTGTTGTTCATTTAAAGGTCCAGGTGTGCATACGCATGTGCGCCTGTGCGTGTGTAGGTGCATGTGTGTGTGCACGCTTCAATGACCACTGTTGGACCCAATGGCGATCAAGGACCTCAGGGAGCCACCCAAAATTCACAACGGTCACAGCGAACTCTGTTGCATCACAACTGGTGGCCAACAGTCATAACCAACAACGCCGCCGACCCACAGGAGAATACCGTCACACAGTGGTATCAGACCAACCACAATCAGCCAGCCCTCAAACCAAACCCTTCGACCTAGAAGAACTCGAAACTGCAATGGGAAAGTTGAAACCCGGAAAAGCAGCAGGGATTGATGACATACTGGCAGAAATTATACAGCACCTGGAACCTAACGCAAAGACCTGGCTCGTGGGGATGCTGAACACATGCATGGCACAGAAAACCATCCCTTCTGTCTGGAGAAAGGCCAAAGTGGTCCCCAAACCTGGCAAAGACCCATCATCCCCAAAGAGCTACCGACCCATTTCCCTCCTATGCATCACCTACAAGCTTTATGAGAGGCTGCTACTCCAACGCCTCGTTGCCACTCATAGATACCAAGCTGACTAAAGACCAAGCTGGTTTCCGTCCCGGCCGCTCCTGTGCTGGACAGAGCTCAACCTCACCCAACACATTGAGGATGGGTTTGAGTGAAAACAAATAACTGGAGCAGCATTCAGAGATCTCTCTGCTGCCTACGACACTGTCCAACACTGCACAATGGTCAGGAAAAGCCTCCTCAACAACAGGCGCTTCTATGTCCAGTTAAATGACCAGAGGAGTAAATGGAAAGCCCAAAAGAACGGCCTCCCACAAGGTAGCGTGCTCGCCCCCCCTCCTTTTCAATATCTACACAAACGTCCAGCCACTACCCACAGAATGCCAGCGTTTCATATACGCCAACGAGCTCTGCATTACCACCCAACAAGCAGACTTCCAGAAGATTGAGTCTGTCCTTGAAAGTGCCCTCCAAGAAATGTCAAGCTACTACAATACAACCACCTGAAACCCAACCCATCAAAAACCCAACTATGCAGCTTCCACCTGAGGAACCGAGACGCAAAAAAATAATTGCGCATCACAAACTCTCAAACCATACCCACCCCATGTATCTTGGATTTACACTGGACAGGACACTCTTCTTCAAAAAACACCTGGAGAACACAAAAGCCACGGTCAACAACCACAATAACATCCTGTGAAAACTAGTGAACTCCAAGTGGGGCGCAGACCCACAAACAATCCGTGCAACTGCCATGGCCCTGTCTTTCTCTACACCAGAGTATGCCTGCTCAAGCTGGAGCCGATCACGTCACACCAAATTGGTCGACACAGCCCTAAATGACACCTGTGGCATCATCACAGGATGCATCAAGACAATTTGTCCCTGTCCCAACACCTGTTTACATTCGAGGGTCGCCGGTCCTCTCGAACGGAACAGTTTAACGTCATGCCCAGGACGAAAAGATATAGAGAACACCAACATGACAAATAACAGCAGGAAGGCATGGGCCACAATCCATCGTCTTGGCAAAGACCACAACACCCATAATTCACAACGGTCACAGCAAACTCTGTTGCATCACAACTGGTGTAGGTATTGGATGGAGCCCACACACCACAGGTATAAGAAAGACGTGATGCAGAGGAGGGAAATGGGTCGGTAGCTCTTCGGGGATAATGGGTCTTTGCCAGGTTTAGGGATTGCAACCACTTTGGCCTTTTTCCAGACAGAAGGGGTGGTTTTCTGTGCTATGCATGTGTTCAGCATCCCCACAAGCCAGGTCTTTGTGTTAGGTTCCAGGTGCTGTATCATTTCTGCCAGTATGTCATCAATCCCTGCTGCTTTTCCGGGTTTCAACTTTCCCATTGCAGTTTCAAGTTCTTCTAGGTCGAAGGGTTTGGTTTCAGGGCTGGCTGATTGTGGTTGGTCTGATACCACTGTGCGATGGTATTCTATGTGGGTCGGTGGCGGTGTTGGTTATGACTGTTGGCCACCAGTTGTGACCAAGACCGCCACCGACCCACAGGAGAATACCATCGCACAGTGGTATCAGACCAACCACAATCAGCCAGCCCTTAAACCAAACCCTTCGACCTAGAAGAATTTGAAACTGCAATGGGAAAGTTGAAACCTGGAAAAGCAGCAGGGATTGATGACCTACTGGCAGAAATGATACAGCACCTGGGACCCAACGCAAAGACCTGGCTTGTGGGGATGCTGAACACATGCATAGCACAGAAAACCATCCCTTCTGTCTGGAAAAAGGCCAAAGTGGTTGCAATCCCTAAACCTGGCAAAGACCCATTATCCCCAAAGAGCTACCAACCCATTTCCCTCCTATGCATCACCTACAAGCTCTATGAGAGGCTGCTACTCCAACGCCTCGTTGCCACTCATAGATACCAAGCTGACTAAAGACCAAGCTGGTTTCCGTCCCGGCCGCTCCTGTGCTGGACAGAGCTCAACCTCACCCAACACATTGAGGATGGGTTTGAGTGAAAACAAATAACTGGAGCAGCATTCAGAGATCTCTCTGCTGCCTACGACACTGTCCAACACTGCACAATGGTCAGGAAAAGCCTCCTCAACAACAGGCGCTTCTATGTCCAGTTAAATGACCAGAGGAGTAAATGGAAAGCCCAAAAGAACGGCCTCCCACAAGGTAGCGTGCTCGCCCCCCCCCCCCCCCTCCTTTTCAATATCTACACAAACGTCCAGCCACTACCCACAGAATGCCAGCGTTTCATCTACGCCAACGACCTCTGCCTTACCACCCAACAAGCAGACTTCCAGAAGATTGAGTCTGTCCTTTAAAGTGCCCTCCAAGAAATGTCAAGCTACTACAATACAACCACCTGAAACCCAACCCATCAAAAACCCAACTATGAAGCTTCCACCTGAGGAACCGAGACGCAAAAAAATAATTGCGCATCACAAACTCTCAAACCATACCCACCCCATGTATCTTGGATTTACACTGGACAGGACACTCTTCTTCAAAAAACACCTGGAGAACACAAAAGCCACGGTCAACAACCACAATAACATCCTGTGAAAACTAGTGAACTCCAAGTGGGGCGCAGACCCACAAACAATCCGTGCAACTGCCATGGCCCTGTCTTTCTCTACACCAGAGTATGCCTGCTCAAGCTGGAGCCGATCACGTCACACCAAATTGGTCGACACAGACCTAAATGACACCTGTGGCATCATCACAGGATGCATCAAGACAACACCTGTCCCTGTCCCAACACCTGTTTACATTCGAGGGTCGCCGGTCCTCTCGAACGGAACAGTTTAACGTCATGCCCAGGACGAAAAGATATAGAGAACACCAACATGACAAATAACAGGAGGAAGGCATGGGCCACAATCCACCGTCTTGGCAAAGACCACAACACCCATAATTCACAACGGTCACAGCAAACTCTGTTGCATCACAACTGGTGTAGGTATTGGATGGAGCCCACACACCACAGGTATAAGAAAGACGTGATGCAGAGGAGGGAAATGGGTCGGTAGCTCTTCGGGGATAATGGGTCTTTGCCAGGTTTAGGGATTGCAACCACTTTGGCCTTTTTCCAGACAGAAGGGGTGGTTTTCTGTGCTATGCATGTGTTCAGCATCCCCACAAGCCAGGTCTTTGTGTTAGGTTCCAGGTGCTGTATCATTTCTGCCAGTATGTCATCAATCCCTGCTGCTTTTCCGGGTTTCAACTTTCCCATTGCAGTTTCAAGTTCTTCTAGGTCGAAGGGTTTGGTTTCAGGGCTGGCTGATTGTGGTTGGTCTGATACCACTGTGCGATGGTATTCTATGTGGGTCGGTGGCGGTGTTGGTTATGACTGTTGGCCACCAGTTGTGACCAAGACCGCCACCGACCCACAGGAGAATACCATCGCACAGTGGTATCAGACCAACCACAATCAGCCAGCCCTTAAACCAAACCCTTCGACCTAGAAGAATTTGAAACTGCAATGGGAAAGTTGAAACCTGGAAAAGCAGCAGGGATTGATGACCTACTGGCAGAAATGATACAGCACCTGGGACCCAACACAAAGACCTGGCTTGTGGGGATGCTGAACACATGCATAGCACAGAAAACCATCCCTTCTGTCTGGAAAAAGGCCAAAGTGGTTGCAATCCCTAAACCTGGCAAAGACCCATTATCCCCAAAGAGCTACCAACCCATTTCCCTCCTATGCATCACCTACAAGCTCTATGAGAGGCTGCTACTCCAACGCCTCGTTGCCACTCATAGATACCAAGCTGACTAAAGACCAAGCTGGTTTCCGTCCCGGCCGCTCCTGTGCTGGACAGAGCTCAACCTCACCCAACACATTGAGGATGGGTTTGAGTGAAAACAAATAACTGGAGCAGCATTCAGAGATCTCTCTGCTGCCTACGACACTGTCCAACACTGCACAATGGTCAGGAAAAGCCTCCTCAACAACAGGCGCTTCTATGTCCAGTTAAATGACCAGAGGAGTAAATGGAAAGCCCAAAAGAACGGCCTCCCACAAGGTAGCGTGCTCGCCCCCCCCCTCCTTTTCAATATCTACACAAACGTCCAGCCACTACCCACAGAATGCCAGCGTTTCATCTACGCCAACGACCTCTGCATTACCACCCAACAAGCAGACTTCCAGAAGATTGAGTCTGTCCTTGAAAGTGCCCTCCAAGAAATGTCAAGCTACTACAATACAACCACGTGAAACCCAACCCATCAAAAACCCAACTATGCAGCTTCCACCTGAGGAACCGAGACGGGGAAAAATAACTGAGCGTCACTTGGGATGGTCACAAACTCTCCAACCATACCCACCCCATGTAACTTGGAGTTGCACTGGACAGGACACTCTCCTTTAAAAAAACATCTGGAGAACACAAAAGCCAAGGTCAACACCCACACCCGTGAAATAAATGTTTACACACCTCATTCAAGTTGCAGGCAGGCTAGCTGTCTACCTTGATCTCCGTCCTAAGAAAGAAAGACAGAAAAAGAAACACACATTTAGAACGACTTAAACCCTCTATATTTAATAAAACAATTCTGGACAGGAATCCTGTATTGCAGGGGTGCCCACATTTACATTGTGATCTACCAGTAGATCACAAAGGCTGTGCAGTAGGGCCGGGACTAATTGCGATTAATTTAGATTAATTAACTACAGAAAAATTAATCGCGATTAACTACAGATAAATTAATCGCACCTTTTTTTTCACCGAGGAACGTTTCTCACTGGGCGCTTTTCTATAGTACTGAAAACTTGAAATAATAAAAAGTCACCCCATTTTGTGTTGCCTAGAACTGGAGGTCTGAAAAAACAGTAACAATATGAAGTAAGTACAGCTCCTTAGTCCTGTAATGTCACTGAGATGTACTTGTTACTGTTACAATTTTTTTTTCAGACCTCCAGTTCTAGGCAACACAGAATGGGGTGACTTTTATTATTATTTCCACAACAGGTATATTAATGACAGTAAAATGTTGAAAATGAGTGGTATCCTGTAGTCACTATTCATTGATTCACTGGGATACCAAAAAACATTAAAAAAAAGGTTTCTCGCTGTTCTCGGGTTGAATATTGATATGCGATTAAAATGTGATTAATCTAGATGAATTAATCGCAAAGCCTCTGATTAATTAGATTATTTTTTTTAATCGAGTCCCAGCTCTACTGTGCAGGTATGGCATGCCCCTGTATATAATCTATCACTTGAATTAAGGTGACTTGATTGATTGACATAAAAAGGCCTGTCAGCTCAAATGTTGCACACAAACATCAGTAGCATTACAAAGTTATTGTGACAATAATAATTGCTATAGTGTGTGTTCAGTAACAGTGTTAAGTAACAGGAATATTCCTGTCTCTCCAGCTCTTTAATAAATAGAAAGGGGTTTTAAAATAAAAATCAGGTATGTGACACATTTTCAGCCAATCAGGAGAAAGTAGCTATTTATGAGCTTAATGTTCCAGTTCTATTTGTGTCTGTTACATTACAATTCCACTTGTTTAATCTGTATCCTGACTGCGTTCCTGATTGATTGGATAAAATTGCCGTTTCAGGAAAAAGTTCTCTCTGTTACTGAACAAACACTATAGCAATGATTACTGTCACAATATAGAGCTATTTAATACTGTTACTGAACACACATTCTAGCAATGATTACTGTCACACTATAGAATTATTTAACACTGTTACTGAACACACACTCTATAGCAATGATTACTGTCACAATATAGAGCTATTTAACACTGTTTCTGAACAGACTCTATAGCAATGATTACTGTCACAATATAGAGCTATTTAACACTGTTACTGAACACACTCTATATAGCAATGATTACTGTCACAATACAGAGCAATTTAATTTAGGTAACCAAATGGACTCCAATAGTAGATCTTTACACTCTCAATAGTTTAATTGTTAAGCATCTGCTTAATTTCCCAAAAAAAACAGAATGTAGAAGATTGCTTTTAATCCTTTGTTGATGTTTTGTATGTATTACTGTAGGAGAGCGGTTAGCCTTATTAACATTAGTGCCCGGGACCTTTTCCGGCCAATTTCAAAGAATGTTTGTTTGCTTCCCGACAATTTACCAGAATGTTTGTGCTTTTACCAACCAAACAAAACTCTTTTCTAACCTGACGCTGCCAGATGGGGGCGGTATTAAGCTGTGAAACAAATGTGTGTAGCAAGCTTCTTGGATCTGGCAGCGTCAGGTTAGCTCTTTTCACCTCTAGTCGATCATTTATTCAGCATTTGAGCCACGGACCACCATTGTGAGAGTCAAAATGGTAGTCCGTGGCTCAAACATGTCGCCTATGAAGTTACTTGTTGTGTTTATAAATTATACTACTACTTTACAAAGCAGTGATCCAGTAGCCGAACGGTTACTTTCGGGGGTTAGTGAACCAAACGGCCCGGGTTCTAGTCCCACTCGAGGACTGAGAGTTTTTCTTCTTTCTTACCAAATAAACACAGTTTTCTTAGCATCTCGTCGAGGTCCTTTATTCATTCAGTATCTGAGCTCAACAAATGAGGCTCAACAAATGCTGAATGAATAATGGACCTCGACGAGATGCTAAGAAAACTGTGTTTATTTGGTAAGAAAGAAGAAAATTCTCAGTCCTCGAGTGGGACTAGAACCCGGGCCGTTTGGTTCACTAACCCCCGAAAGTAACCGTTCGGCTACTAGAACACGGTGCTACAGAGTAGTACGAACGTAATATATAAACATCACAACAAGTAACATCATATAAAGTTATAACAGATGTTTGAACAACAACAACAACGTTTAAGTATTAAATAACATGTAATTGTTTACCTTGCTGCTGCGGACACGACGACGAGGCGACGGACATGGTGACGTGGCAACTATCCAACAAACACTGACCAAACCCCCCTCCACGTTTCTCTTCCGTATTTGAAGGGGGCCGTCACTTCCTTCCGGTGTGACGTGAGGCCACGCCCGCGAGTTTTTTGCCGCGATTTTCTTGTACAATACAATATGACTACAATATGACTATATTGTAGTCCTTCTACGTTACATCCGGGTCCCGTCCGCCTCTATAGCTACATATGATTCTGAACGCGTGAATCTTTTTTATTTTTTACAATAACGTTATTTTTCAGAAAGGAAGCCATTGAGGGTTAAAATGGGTCTTAATGCTTCCAACTCGAGTAGAATTATTAATGTAACCGTAAAGTGCAAACAAGAAAATGTATGACGTGGAGCTTCCTTGAGTAAGACCCGAAAGCGGGTTACGTCACGGCTTCAATAGTCAATAGAGAACTTAGTCCCCTTCCAGGCAGCGTCCTCAGTAGTCTAGCGGTCTAAACACCAGACTTTTGAAAACGAACTTTATATAACTTCACGGGTTCAAACCCCTCTGATGTTTTTTCTCAATCATTGATTCACAATACCAGAATGCACGTTTATTTAATCATAAATACATGAAGCAGACAGCCCTGTGATTAAACCTTCAGCATTACACACTGCAACCAACCACACTGTGGCTGCCTTTTTATTCACAATGCAACGCTATTGTACTCCTAATAATATATCATGGTGTAGTCTATAGCTCTGGTCCATAGCTCTAATGGGCATTACAAGCTACGATTTATATGCTACAAGTTAAAACTACCTAAAAAGTTGTATTTTATATTATGTTTACAAGCTAAAAAGCACTATTTCTAACTATTTTAAGTAAACCTACCTGGTTTAAAAATGTAAGTAATACAGTTGCATTTTATATTATGTTAAATGTTATATATAGGCAATTATATCGTTGCTGTCAGGCAGAAATATCTCATCAGTGGTTTTAAACCTTTCTCATATCAATATATAATCAATTGACATTATGAGGAATATGAGCCATGGACCACCTTTCAATTAAATCTAGCCTCTCAGACCCCAAAATAAAGAATATGTTGTTAAACATTTATTTGATGATATATGATATATTTACTAGGCCTAAATTGTTGTATATAGGCCTAGGCCTACTATAAAAAATATTACTGCACTGTTTTTTTTGTTTTTGTTTTTATTCATTAGTAATAAAATATCACTGATGGTGTTCGGTAGGCGGCATCACACTTGTATTCTATGGTAGTATCATATGTATGTTATTCATTCAAGTCAAGCATAGTGTGTAAGTAATGTTTCATTATGTTTGTATCATCTCACTCACATCAATGTGAATCAGACTTAGATAGCATTTGATACAGACTTATAGCATGTTATGTAGACAGCACTATAATTGCATTGTATGACTGTAGTCATAGCACGTCATAGTACATTATGTGTATATATATATATATATATAGGCCTATGTATTCCCATGCTTTTTTGTTCTTGCTTAATGTAAGTCGCTCTGGATTAAGAGCGTCTGATAAATGCCTACATTGTAAATTATAATGTTGTCTTATCTGACATGCAATGAAAAACGAGTAAGCTATGTTATGTTATGCATTGTGCACTCTTTCCATGTGGCATATGCCGCATGGCTAATTTGCATACTATAATTTAAATATATGTTAATTAGCCATGTGCTATCGTGGATCATTCGTGGTGTATAGGCTATATGCCCACTGCCACTGGCTGGCATTGTAGGCTACAAGTCGAGCATCGTTCGCTTTGATTATATAGCCGCGTGCTGCTTATTGTTGACATTCTAACGGCACATATTACGAAGGAGAGAGAGATATATAGCTATAAAACAAACAATTAACGAGAGTAGCCTATACACTTGAAAGAACGCATTGGACTGCTTGTCAGAAAGAAATCCAAGGATGCATGCGCACCAAAATACTTTAAATAGCTCATTCCGCAAAGACTGCTTTCATGTCAGGTTAATTTTAGGGTGATACATAAAAGTATTATATTCTCGCTCTGAAATGATAGGCAACGCAAATTACGCAACGTGCATCATTGAAAGAGTGGATGTAAAAAAATAGTCTAAAAATTTAGCAGTCTATAGGCTTAGATTAGACGTTGAAACAACGTCGTTTCCGTCTATATATAGACGTTTTTTGATTGATTGAAATATTTATTAACAGTTTGTAGAATTTACAGTACATTTTAAGCACAAACTCAATACAAAGACTGTCAACTGTGAGTGGACGACCCAATTAAGCATTACACTTGTTTACAACAGGGTCCACATTGTTCAATTCATCAAAACATTTAAAGACATACAAACATTTAGAGACATACAAATAGACATTTCTATGTAGCTAAATTCATCATATGGGAAGAAAAAAGGGAAAAGATACAATATACAGTGAGGGAAAAAGGGGTGGGGGGGGGATTCAGATTTTACAGAGGCCAGTTTCGTTGACGTTGTTTAATTAGATTAGACGTTGTACTTTCAACTAATCTAAGCCTATATAGAGACTATTTTTACCCCCGTTTTTAGACAAATGATTTAGCCATTTAGACGTCTATTAGACTACAAAAATGCTCAGTGGGAGCATCTACAAGTTAGACAACCGCAACGTTATGGTAGGATATGCTAATGCTATACAGACTATAATTCAACAAATTGTCTCAGGCTGGAGTCGAACCCGTTCTGGCCAGTTCAGCCATTATGCGCGTGGTTTCCTGTGATTGGACAAGCGTTGGTTTTCTAGCGTCGGGACCTCGGGCATACCCTCCTGTCCTGTGTTCGATTCCCGCTGGGGACGCAGTGGGGGGTTCCTGGAACAACACATTTTCAGATGGGGGGGTCGGCGACCAATTAATATATATTTTTGGGGGTCGTTGACATGAAAATGTTTTGAGAACGACTTATATAAACATGAGGTTTATCAGAACACTGTCAGGATTTATAGAAGACATTTGTAGAATTGTCCTGCAGGTCTATTAAAATGGGTTGAGTCAGATGGCTTACAATAAGTAGCCTACTAAGTTAGGCCCCTATAGGCCAGTGGTTCCCAAAGTGGGGTCCGGCCCGGGGACCCCCAGGGGTCCTTGAGGGAGTTCCAGGGGTCCCCCAGCTAAATGATAGTTTGGAACCAAATGGACCCTTATGGGACTGTGACTCTGAGAGTGTACAAATGGAACCCAATGGACCCTTATGGGACTGTGACTCTGAAAGTGTCCAAATGGAACCAAATGGACCCTTATGGGACTGTGACTCAGAGTTACATTAACATTGATTTTACAATATAAATTGGGGGTCCCAGAGATATAAAAATGTCATTAAATGGGGGGTCCGTAGACTAATGCATGTCAAACTGGGGGTCCTTGAAATTAATCGGGTTGAGAATCACTGCTAGAGCCGTAAAAATCTTCTCCCATGGGGGTCCCTGAATCACTGCTAGAGCCGTAAAAACCTTCTCTTATGGGGGTCCCTGAATCACTGCTAGAGCCGTAAAAATCTTCTCTCATGGGGGTCCCTGAATCACTGCTAGAGCCGTAAAAATCTTCTCTCATGGGGGTCCCTGGTATATCTTTTCAAATGGGGGTCCGCGGGGCTCATTAGTGTCGATTTGGGGGTCCTTGACATGAAAAGGCTTGGGACCCCCTGCCCTACAGCCATGTCAAGCAGTTTCTGAGGCAGCAGCTTAAATGCCAAGACACATTAGGGCTCCATTTTCGTCACCACTAAACCCCTTATCCCTAAACTTCTTTGCCTTTTTTTTTTTTACTATTTTGCAAAACATTTTTGAATAGTTCAAATGGCCAGTCTACAAGCTCACAACGTGTCAATGTAGATTGGCTAGTTGAACTATTCAAAAATGTTTTTCAAAATAGTAAAACAAAAAAAAAGAAAACGCTAATCCACGCCTTTGTTTTTTCTCGGCTTGATTACTGCAAGGCACTTTTTTCAGGACTGCCTAAGAAAACAACTGACAGATTACAACTGCAGCAGCCAGAATTTTAACTAGAACTAAGATGAGAGAACATATTACTCCAGTTTTGGCATCACTGCACTGGCTTCCAGTTGTTTTTAGGATTGATTTAAAAAAAATATACTTGTGTAAAAAGCTCTCAATGGTCTCGCACCTTCCTACCTACATGACTGCCTGCCTAAATAAAAAGAAGCTGCTTTTTGCTTCTACGGGCCGTCGGCATGGAACAAGCTCCCACTGTACCTTCGTCAGGCAGCCTCTGTAGTTCCTCCTCCTCCTCCTCCTCTCCTCTCCTCTCCTCTCCTCTCCTCTCCTCTCCTCTCCTCTCCTCTCCTCTCTCTCCTCTCCTCCTCCCCCTCCTCTCCTCCTCCTCCTCTGTAAGAGCCACTTTATGAGGTCATGTCATGATGACCTTAATTGCTTTGATGTTGATTGCCTATTCTATGCAGCAGTGTTTGATCACATAATTAGTGCAGCAGAGTACTCTTTTTACTGCCTTGCTTAGATTGGTCAGTCTTGATTGAATGTTTGTGATTGGTGCTCCTTTTCTTTGATGTCTAAGTTACACTCCTGTCCTCCTGTTTGAGCTTGTCAGAAGCTGTGAAGTTGCAGTAGAGAGAGCACATATTTTTTCTACCACAGTAACCACTCTCATGTTATCACAGACCATGTAACCATATTGAGACATTTTTGTACCACTTGTATTTTTGCTTTTACTTCACTAAAGTGTTACAACGGATACCACGTGCGTCAGATTATTTGTGCTCACAGCTCTTGAAGGGAATATATTTTGAAAACTGAACAGAAAATATACGCCTCTATATTTAGTAGAAAAAATTCGCTCTTTGGATCGACTGAAGATTTAAGGACATTATGGACATTGTTGGATTCCAGGATAATTACCAGCCAATTTTTTGATATCGTTGGGAGGAATTCTTCAATACAACTCAGTGGAACACTGACACTCATTTGGATGGAAAACAACTTCAAAGGTAAAGAAGAAAAGAACAGATTCTCAGCTGTTAAATCCTACAGCCTCTGAGGTTAATTGACCCAAGCTACCCAGTGACTTTATTCATTTCTCTGTGTAAAACAAGTGGCTATTGAAGACTCTGCGTGTTCAGAAATTGTTATGCATGTTGTCTGAAGAGAAGAAGTAAATACTTTTTATTATTTTGCATACAATTTATGCACTGTTTTTCTGACAAGATGGCTGAAGACAAAGAGAAATATGACATGGAAATGGAATCTAAAAGAATGAGTAAACCAACTGAGAAAGCTTTGGAGGATAAACTGCATAGGCTTATTGGAGCTAGAAGAGGAAAATTAGCCCAAATAACCGGTAAAACGAACGAAGTTGAAAGACTGATGAGTGATACGGCCAATCTGCACACAGTGCAAGGCATTGTGAACTTTGATGTCAATACTCTTGTTGCTGAGTTTGAAGAGCTCACTAGGCAGATAGGAGATATTCTGCCTGAGGAAGAAAAAGATGCTGATATGAGAAACTGGTTTGAACCTAAGATGCTGAATATAACTCAGTTTAAAGACACAGCTAGGCAATGGATGGATGCTTTGTATGTAAACGAGTCAGATCAGGAACATCCGGCACTTGATGAGGAAAAAGAGAAAGTGGAGGATGATATAGGACCTGATGATAGTGCATCACACGTTTATTCAAAGGGTTCAGTTGCTGAACGCTCATCTGTCATATCCACTCGGACATCAGTCCGAGCTGCTAAAGAAGCAAAGCTAGCTGCATTGGTTGAACGTGCCTCAGCTTTAGAGGAGAAACAGAAGCTGGAATTGGAGGTAGCACGTATGAAAGCCCAGCTAGACAAGCTGAACTTGGATACAGAGATTGCTGAACAAAGAGCTCAAGTGAGAGTACTGAGTGAGTATGAAGGAAGAGATGGCATGAACAGTTATGTCCGCTCACATGTGGCAGGAAGAGCCCAAGCAAAGGAAGAAAATAAAATGTATGATCGCTCACATGTGTCAAGCAAAGCTCGAATAAAAAAAGAGACAATAAGCCATCCAACCACTAACGCAGCTGTAACTAGAAGCAAGGTCACAACCAAGTTACCACAAGTTACAGAGACACAGCATGTGAGACCAAGGCACACAGACATCAATGACAGGCAACAGCTTGATAGAAGAAATGATGGCATTCTTCAAGTAATGGAGAAGCAGAATGCAATCACAGAATTGCTAGTTAAGCAGCAGTCCATGGCACAACTTCCTGTTAAAGAGATTGCAGTGTTTAAAGGTAATCCACTTACCTATAGATCGTTTATCAGAGCTTTCAAACAAGCAATTGAACAGAGAACTGATGATGACCAGGACAAGTTATATTACTTGCAACAGTACACTGCAGGAGAACCACAAGACCTTGTGCGTAGTTGCGAACACATGCCACCGCACAGAGGGTTCAAGGAAGCAAAACGACTGCTTGAGAGACATTATGGAGATGAGTTGATGATTGCTAGCGCTTACATTGACAAAGCTCTGAATTGGCCACAAATAAAATCCGAAGATGGAAAAGCACTGAATGCGTATGCTATATTCCTGACTGGCTGTCGTAACACAATGGAAGATGTGGCGTTTATGGAGGAAATGGATAATCCCACAAATATGAGGATGTTGGTATCCAAATTGCCATACAAAATGAGGGAAAGATGGCGTGACACAGCATTCCAAGTCATGGAAAGAAGAGGACACAGAGCAAAGTTTGCTGATCTTGTCAACTACATTGAGCGTCAAGCTAAAGTAGCAATGGATCCACTCTTTGGAGACCTCCAAGACAGTCACACATCTACACCAGCGAAAAGCCAGGAAAGGGGAAAACCTGACAAAAGTGGAGCAAATAGAAGCAGCTTTGCTACCAATGTGTCTGTAGAACAGAAAAGGCCAGATGCAACAGTTGAGCATGCTAATCCAACTAAAGCAGCCAACGCCTTCGAGACCCCATGTCTTTTCTGTCAGAAGAATCACACATTGGAATCGTGCAGACAAATTAAAGGGCTAGCACACAAAGATCGTGTTGAATTCATAAAGACAAGAGGCCTTTGTTTTGGATGTTTAACGCAAGGGCACCTCAGTAAAACTTGCATGAAGAGGATGGAATGCAAACAGTGCTCAGGCAGACATCCAGATATTCTTCACCAAGAGAAAGAAGCCATTAAAACAAATGTGTCAACAAGTACTAACAGCACTTTGAGCGAAGACATCACAGGCACTCAAAGATCTGTTCCACAAGAAATAGTTGGCTACACCGGGGGCGGAGAGACCAATTGTATGCTATCAATTGTGCCAGTGAAAGTCATGTCCCGTAGCAGTGGAAGGTCTGTAGACACATACGCTTTTATGGACCCTGGCAGTACAGCGACGTTCTGCACAGAGGAGCTCAGAAAGAAGCTGAACTTAAAAGGGAAGCTGACTCAGATCCTATTGAGCACAATGGGCCAAGATGGACCGAAGCTGGTTAACAGTTACAAGATTTCTGACCTGGAGGTGTGTGGTTTGGAGGAGAGTACGTTTCTTCAGTTACCTAAAGTCTACACACACGATAGCATCCCGGTTCAAAAAGAGAACATACCCAGTCAACAACACCTGAAAAAATGGCCTTACCTGAATGAAGTATGCCTACCACACATTGACGCAGATGTGGGTCTTCTCATAGGAGCCGACAATCCAAAGGCAATGGAGCCGTGGCACATAATTAATAGTCGAGAAGAAGGACCCTATGCTGTTAAGACTGTACTGGGCTGGATGGTGTGTGGACCTGCAAAGAACGAAAATGAACATTCCAAAAATACGACAGCTCACTACAACATCAACCGAATCTCAGTGTTGGAAGTAGAACAGTTATTGGTGCAGCAGTATAACAAAGACTTTCCAGAACGTCATTACGATGACAAGGAAGAGATGTCTCAGGAAGACAAAAAGTTTATGCTGTCAGTGCAAGAGACCACAGAATGTGTAGATGGACATTACTGTGTTGGACTTCCGCTGAGAAACAAAGAAGCTAAAATGCCAAACAACCACTGTGTGGCAGAACAGCGAGCTGCTAGCTTGAAGAACAAACTGAGAAGGAATGAAGTGTTTCTTGATGACTACAAAGGCTTCATGAAAACTATACTCGACAAGGGTTATGCAGTTGAAGTTCCACAAGAACAACTTCATCGTGACGACAACAGAGTCTGGTATGTCCCACACCACGGGGTGTACCACCCGAAGAAAAAGAAACTGCGTGTGGTCTTTGACTGCACAGCATCCTTCCAGAATGTGTCGCTGAATGGTCAGTTGATGCAAGGACCTGACCTCACCAATACACTCATTGGTGCCTTAATGAGGTTTCGGGAAGAACCAATTGCGATGATGGCTGACATTGAGTCAATGTTCTACCAAGTGAGAGTTCCGGAAACGGATGCCGATCTGCTGCGCTTTTTGTGGTGGCCAGAAGGCGACCTAGACGCAAGGATGAAAGAGTATAGGATGACGGTGCATATCTTTGGAGCGACATCATCTCCTAGCGTTGCATCCTACGCATTACGAAGAACAGCGGAGGATAGGCGAGCCACTGCCGACACACAAGCTGTGGAAACAGTTCTGCACAACTTCTACGGAGATGATTGTTTAAAATCAGTGGCTACAGAAGAAGAAGCAGTTGTCTTGGTGCAGAACCTTCGAGACTTGTGCGCGCAGGGAGGTTTTAACCTTACGAAATGGGTAAGCAATAGCAGAACAGTGTTGTCATCCATACCTGCAGAGCACAGAGCCAGCGAGCTAAAAGACCTGGATCTCACCCATGATGCTCTACCCACTGAACGTGCCCTTGGGGTACAGTGGTGCATCGAAGATGATACGTTTACGTACAGTATCAAGCAGAATGACAAGCCGTTGACCAGAAAAGGTATGCTTTCTGTCGTAAACTCCATCTATGACCCTCTTGGCTTCCTGGCGCCATTTGTACTTCCTGCCAAGCTTCTCCTGAGGGAACTGTGCAAAGACAAGCTAGAGTGGGATGAAGAAGTCAGCGGTTGGAAAGCTGATCAATGGTGTAAGTGGCTTGAAGATCTCACTAACCTCTCAGACTTCACCATAAGCAGATGTATTAAACCTGCCGACTTTGGAAACACAGTGGAAGCACGATTGCACCATTTTTCCGATTCAAGTGAAGATGCTTATGGCACAACGTCTTACCTTGTCCTGACAAATGAGGAAGGCAGAACTCATTGCTCTTTGTTGATGGGGAAATCCAGAGTAGCCCCACTTAAACAGATCACTATCCCAAGACTTGAGTTAACCGCAGCTGTTGTGGCAGTGAAAGTGGACAAGATGCTACGAGAGGAAATACAAATCCCACTTCAGCAGTCTACTTTCTGGACTGACAGTACAACAGTTCTCAAGTACATAGACAGTGAGACAGCTCGTTTCAAAACTTTTGTGGCAAACAGGATTGCTCTGATTCGAGAGGCTACCAAACCATCGCAATGGAGGTATGTCAGAACATCACAGAATCCTGCTGATCAGGTCACCAGAGGAATGAACGCCAAGAGCTTGATAGAAAGTGAATCATGGTTGAACGGGCCACAGTTTCTGTTGCAGCCAGAAAGTGAATGGCCACAGAGACCAGACAACGTGACTCAAAACCTGCAAAACGACCCAGAAGTCAAGAACGTCACAGTGAATACTATCACAGCTGAAGAAAAGCCTGACCCTATCAACAGCCTGCTTCAGTACTACTCAAAATGGGACCGACTCAAAAGAGCAGTAGCTTGGATGTTGAGTGTCAAGGAAATGTTGATCCACCTGAAAGACAAAAGAAAAGAGTTACAAAGCTCAATACTTCAGTTGGAAAAGGATCCAGAGAAGCAGAAGGTGCTTATCGAACAGCACATGGAAAAGTACAAATCTACCTTGGAAAAGAGAACACTTACCTTGGAACAGTTGATGGATGCCGAAACAGAAATCATCCGATACAGTCAAGGTCAAAGCTTTACTGAAGAGCTGAAGGCTCTCCGCAGTAATCTGTCAATCAAAGGAAACAGTCCGTTGTACAAGCTGGATCCCACTTTACAAGATGGCATGTTGAGAGTTGGAGGACGGCTGAACAGATCCGCTCTGCCAGAGGAGGCAAAGCATCCAGCAATCATCTCAAAGCACTCCAGAGTTGCCACTCTCATCTTGCAAGATGTTCATGAAAGAATTGGACATTGCGGGCGCAACTACATGTTGTCGCAGCTGAGACAAAGATTTTGGATACCTCAAGCAAATTCAGCTATCCGGAGTATGATATCAGAATGCACGGTCTGTAGGAGACTCAGAGGTCGACTTGGAGAACAAAAGATGGCAAATCTACCTGAAGATCGTCTTCTACCAGACAAGCCACCTTTCACCAATGTAGGCGTCGACTACTTCGGACCCTTTGATGTCAAACGGGGCCGGGGAACCGTCAAACGATATGGTGTGATATTTACCTGCCTTACCATCAGAGCAGTTCACATTGAAGTAGCGGACAGTCTCGACACCAGTTCCTGCATCAATGCTCTACGGCGGTTCATAAGCAGAAGAGGCCAGGTCAGCATCATGCGCTCCGACAATGGCACAAATTTTGTTGGCGCTGAAAAAGAATTGCGAGAGGCCATTGGAAACCTAAACCAAACACAGATTGAAAAGGCTATGCAGA
>NC_139697.1:104834811-104859811 GCF_964188405.1 Protomyctophum parallelum | reverse complement strand
TTACCAGAACATGGCAAACTTGTATGAATGGTTTGAAATGCTAAAGGGAAGACAAAATGTCAGGAGTTGATGTGGGCAAGCCTCAGGGCTCCGTCCCACACAGCCCTGGTCATCCTGCCATCGTGGGTGGGCCCCCATGGGTGGGCCCCCACCCTGTCAGGCTGGTGACTTTCCTGGATAGGGCCAATCCCAGGGGGACGCCCTCCATGAGGAATCATCTGTCTACAAGTGTGTAGTCTGCAGTCACTGTCACTCCATGTGAAAGCATAGAATGAAAGTCATCTAGTGGTAAGCTAAGAGTGCTTTTTTTAGTGGTGCAACCACTCCTATAGACAGCTATGTGTGTCTCTGGCTGTGTCCACTCCTATAGACAGCTATGTGTGTCTCTGGCTGTGTCCGTCCTCCTATAGACAGCTATGTGTGTCTCTGACTGTGTCCGTCCTCCTATAGACAGCTATGTGTGTCTCTGGCTGTGTCCACTCCTATAGACAGCTATGTGTGTCTCTGACTGTGTCCACTCCTATAGACAGCTATGTGTGTCTCTGGCTGTGTCCACTCCTATAGACAGCTATGTGTGTCTCTGACTGTGTCCACTCCTATAGACAGCTATGTGTGTCTCTGGCTGTGTCCACTCCTATAGACAGCTATGTGTGTCTCTGGCTGTGTCCACTCCTATAGACAGCTATGTGTGTCTCTGGCTGTGTCCGTCCTCCTATAGACAGCTATGTGTGTCTCTGGCTGTGTCCACTCCTATAGACAGCTATGTGTGTCTCTGGCTGTGTCCACTCCTATAGACAGCTATGTGTGTCTCTGACTGTGTCCACTCCTATAGACAGCTATGTGTGTCTCTGACTGTGTCCACTCCTATAGACAGCTATGTGTGTCTCTGGCTGTGTCCACTCCTATAGACAGCTATGTGTGTCTCTGGCTGTGTCCACTCCTATAGACAGCTATGTGTGTCTCTGTCTGTGTCCGTCCTCCTATAGACAGCTATGTGTGTCTCTGACTGTGTCCACTCCTATAGACAGCTATGTGTGTCTCTGACTGTGTCCACTCCTATAGACAGCTATGTGTGTCTCTGGCTGTGTCCACTCCTATAGACAGCTATGTGTGTCTCTGACTGTGTCCGTCCTCCTATAGACAGCTATGTGTGTCTCTGACTGTGTCCGTCCTCCTATAGACAGCTATGTGTGTCTCTGGCTGTGTCCACTCCTATAGACAGCTATGTGTGTCTCTGACTGTGTCCGCTCCTATAGACAGCTATGTGTGTCTCTGACTGTGTCCGTCCCTCCTATAGACAGCTATGTGTGTCTCTGGCTGTGTCCACTCCTATAGACAGCTATGTGTGTCTCTGACTGTGTCCGCTCCTATAGACAGCTATGTGTGTCTCTGACTGTGTCCGTCCCTCCTATAGACAGCTATGTGTGTCTCTGGCTGTGTCCGTCCTCCTATAGACAGCTATGTGTGTCTCTGGCTGTGTCCACTCCTATAGACAGCTATGTGTGTCTCTGGCTGTGTCCGTCCTCCTATAGACAGCTATGTGTGTCTCTGACTGTGTCCGTCCTCCTATAGACAGCTATGTGTGTCTCTGGCTGTGTCCACTCCTATAGACAGCTATGTGTGTCTCTGGCTGTGTCCACTCCTATAGACAGCTATGTGTGTCTCTGGCTGTGTCCACTCCTATAGACAGCTATGTGTGTCTCTGGCTGTGTCCACTCCTATAGACAGCTATGTGTGTCTCTGGCTGTGTCCACTCCTATAGACAGCTATGTGTGTCTCTGGCTGTGTCCACTCCTATAGACAGCTATGTGTGTCTCTGGCTGTGTCCGCTCCTATAGACAGCTATGTGTGTCTCTGGCTGTGTCCACTCCTATAGACAGCTATGTGTGTCTCTGGCTGTGTCCGCTCCTATAGACAGCTATGTGTGTCTCTGGCTGTGTCCGCTCCTATAGACAGCTATGTGTGTCTCTGGCTGTGTCCACTCCTATAGACAGCTATGTGTGTCTCTGGCTGTGTCCACTCCTATAGACAGCTATGTGTGTCTCTGGCTGTGTCCACTCCTATAGACAGCTATGTGTGTCTCTGGCTGTGTCCGTCCCTGGCTGGCTGGCTAGCTGTCTGTGTCCGTCTGAGCACGGATACTTCCGGGGACCCCCCGGGGACCCCCACACGGAGTTGCACCACTCACTTCACACAGTGTGTTTTCTTTTTGCAGGTTAGGAGCACTGTTTCATTTTACAATGTGTGTAGAATCTGTGTTAATAAACTGGCTGTCAAAGTGTTCCACGTTAACTATCTGCATTTGTTTGTCAATTATATCAAATGGTCTTAATTAAATACACTGAGAGGTGGAATATGCAGTTTGCTAACATACAATAATAATCATGAATTCATTTTATTCATGATTAGGTTATTTGATAAATAAATCATTATACTTTTTCATGTCCAGTCAACTCTGTTACTTTAATCAACTATGTTACCATGCTGTCAACTAAGTTACCATTAGGTTTTTAAAGAATATATATATATATATATATATATATATATATATATATATATATATATCACCCATTCTTGAGATAAGGGACAAAACTTTTTTCAAACTGGATTTTTTTTTTTTTTAAGATACATTCAAATCAAATGGATGTATTTGTAGACACAGGTCTCAACTACCAATATTGAGAAGGAACAGGTTTTTCGCATAACATTTCTTTCTAAAATGGGACATTTATGCACTTAATACCCGATTCATGTCAACTCCGTCAGACACACTAAAATACCTTTTAATTGAATTTGATAATTTCAACAATAATATAAAGTCCTCAGTTCTCTTATAATGGCTTTCAGTAATCAAGTTAAGTAATACAATTATTTTAATATTGTTTTTTTCCAATATCACACTATTATGAAATATCCAATTTCTCAAATCCGTCATTTCAACCTCTATTTTCAATATTATAACATGAAAACCATGTAAAAAAAAAAAAAAATCATCATTACGTATCATTTCAGTTGGTGTTTCAATACATATGCACAAAATATTTAACATCACATTTTCTATTTCTTTGGAAATTAACAAAAACATCACGGGACGAACATCTGACGGAGTTGACGAACATCTGACGGAGTTGACAAGTTTAACTGATTTAGGTTCTAGATCACCTAGGATCTTGATTCTGGTGACTAATCCCACATTTTCAAGGATGAGGAATACAGTGGTACTATTTATATTGGCCCTGTGACCATGGCAGCCATTTTCAAAATGGCAGCCACCTGCTGTTATCTTACAATAACTCAAGTTCTACATCACCTAGGATCTTGATTCTGGTGACTAATCATACATTTTCAAGGATGTGGGATACATTGGTACTATTTAGATTTGTCCTGTGACCATGGTAGACATTTTTCAAAATGGCCGCCAACTTTCTGTTATTTCCCAATAACTCAAGTTCTACACCACCTAGGATCTTGATTCTGATGACTAATCCTACATTTTCAATGAGGAGGAATACAGTTTTATGTATTTAGATTTATCCCGTGACAATGGCAGCCATTTAAAAAAATGGTGGACCTGCTATTATTTTACCAATTTAGTCAGGGAATAGGCCTATTATCAGAATAATGTCAAATCTGTGAATACATTTCTTACCAAGATTTTTTTCACCAATGTGTTTGTAAAGGTGTCTACTAACATATCCCACATTGGTTTCTATTGAACCACCCTAGAGGCATTTTTGACAGCTGCTGAAAGTTGGGTACCATACCAAGTGGCTATGGCAAAACTAGGGAGTCTATGGCCAAACTAGGGGTCAAACCCCTTGGGCTAAATTCGGCCATATATCCACTTGCCCAAATGTGCTGACCTCATTTTGTGATGATGGCTATGGCCGTTTTCAGCCCAAGGAGTGTTCTTCGTGCATAGCCAATGCTTGGAATGCATTCAGAATCATGAAAACTCCCTAGTTTGACATGTCACATGCTACTTAAAGCATAATGAACATTTTGCCTTATATAGGTTGTTGATGGTACCCCAACTTTCAACAGCTGTCAAAAGGTCCCCTAGGGTGGTTGCATATAAAGCAATGTGGGATATGTTAGTAGACACCCTTCCAAACACATTGGTGAAGAACATTCTTGATAAGGAATTTATTACCAGATTGTATTAATATCCCCTGACTAAATAACTCATCTTCTAGACCACCTAGACCCGACTTCACAAACAGAGACCCGATTGACACCTAAACAACAAGTTTGGACAGCCCCACCAATTAGTGTTACGGAAAATAGCAAGTGTCTACCCTAGGCCCAGAGGGAGACACAGAACTTAGATGCGGCTCACATGTTGCACGACTCCTCAACAAGCTGCCACCAGAGATGAGAGCTGAATTCTGCCGCACAATGCTCTGCGGCCCAGGAGCAACCAACACCCTGTTGGAGTTCTCTGAGTGGTTGAAGCATGAGTCCTAGCCATATAGCCTGTGCAAAGGCAAACACCTTGAAGACCTGCTTGAGGTGAACAGTGAGCAGTGAGCGAAAGACTGAAGACAGAAGATCTGCCTTCAGGACTATCAGGCAGGATGTGCAGTCACTGAAGGCATCAGTGTCGTTCTGTGTCCCCAGCATGTCAAACAAAGCAATGTTACCAAATCAAAGGAGCCTTCACCTCAAGTCACCTGGGGCTGGGTGAGCAATCGTATCCTGTATCTAGCCTCACAACTAAATACAGACACTTGGCCAGACTGCCGTTTGAAAGGGTCAAACCCTTCATCCTGATTGGGGAAGACCACCAAGTGAGGTTGGGGCCTCCAGGTGGGCCAGCAGCCATCTGCACAAGACTGGGCTGGACCCTGCAGGAAAGCAATCTCCAGCCAAGACAATGTAAGTTGACTATAACAGAGCCCCAGAACACAGAGCTCATGAGAAGGATGGAGAAACACTGGCAGGAGGCCACCAAGATACAACGCCACACTGCAGTGGCCAGTGAAGTCAAACTGTGCGTCTGTACCTGAAAGAGACAAGTCAAAGGCCAAAAGCCCACCTCCTTTTAATGTCCTGTCAGTAGCAACTCAACCTGCACCTGAAATAAGCCCTGACCCCTCCCAGAGAAAGTTCATCCTTGAAAATGTAATGATTAGTCGCCAGAATCAAGATCCTTGGTGGTCTAAAACTTAAGTTATTGGTAAAATAACAGCAGGTTGGTGGTCACTTTGAAAAACAATGGCTGCCATGGTCACAGGACAAATCTAAATAGTACCACTGTATTCCTCATCTTTTAAAATGTATTATTAGTCGGCAGAATCAAGATCCTATGTGGTCTAAAACTTAAGTTATTGTAAAATAACAGCAGGTGGCGGCCATTTTGAAAAACAATGGCTGCCATGGTCACAGGACAAATCTAAATAGTACCAATGTATCCCTCATCCTTGAAAATGTAGTCTTAGTCACCAGAATCAAGATCCTAGGTGGTGTAGAACTTGAGTTATTGTAAAATAACATCAGGTGGCGGCAATTTTGGAAAATGGCTGCCATGGTCACCACGAGACAAATCTGTGATGGCCCTATAGCCAAAAAGGTTCCTTAAGGCATGCTCTAACTGTGTGCCAAATTAGAATACGTCCCATTATTCAAAAACTATCATTTTATTGTTTTAGGAACACTTTTGTCAACTCCGTCAGATACATGTCAACTCCGTCAGACACAAAACCTGACGGAGTTGACGTCTGACGGAGTTGACAAAATGTCATTTGTTTTCATCTTAACCCTCTGTAGTACAATGTAGCCATTTTGTTTTTGCTTCATTTGTTAGCTAAACCTAACCCTAAACTTTTATAATAAACATTATTTTGGAATTCTTAACAAAGATCATAATAATGTCCTGACGGAGTTGACATGTAAAAGCTGTGACCACCCTGATATCAACATTGTTTGTTTAAAATATCAAACAATTGAATGCTTGTCAGACCAGGTGCTCCACTGTTGCAACAAATACAAACGGGACTTGGAAAAGGAGTCTTCAGGCTAAATCTGTCGACAATATTTTCTGATTAATTTAAGACTTTTAAAAAACCTGACGGAGTTGACGGGAGACGTGGGACACACATTTGATATGAGATATCTAATGGAAAATATAAATTAAAATTATTGCGTATATTGTTTGCTATGTTGTTGACAATCTACTTTAATTTAGTATGTATAGTTATGTGATTGTGACAGTATTAGACACTTTTTTAGCAGTTTGAAATTATGACCACTTGCTGGGGACAGGCTAAATACAGGCGTTTTTGGGTACAGTGCCTGCTTTTAACTAATTCAGATGGCATATGAAAACAATTATAATGAAATTAATGGCATAATAATGCACAACTGTATTACATTTAACTTTGCAAGTGCTTTTATTTTTATTAAATTAATTTATTTTTAACAATAATAAGGCTCTTATGTGTGGGACATGTTTTTTCCACTTTTGTCCCTCATCTCAAGAATGAGTGATATATTAGTTGTTCCATAAACTCTAAGTAAACAACTTAAGCAGTGAAATATGTAGCTCAGTATAATGTTTTCAATAGAATTATCATGAATTTCATGAGTTTTAGGAGAAAACATCTGGACCGGTAACTGCATTCTGTGAAATTAGGAGGTTTAATGCAAAAGAAAACACATTTCCTTTAATAATTGTAGATTATAATTGAAAATGTAGGTAAGCGGACACATATTCTTCCAAGAACAATGATTTGTTTAAAAATCAGACATTTATCCAAAGTTAAAACTTTACAGTTTTTGTCCGTAACATAATAATAATAATAAACTTTATTTATATAGCACCTTTCATACATAAATGTAGCTCAAAGTGCTTTACAGAGCAGAAAAGATAATAAAAACAAAAGCAAAACAAAACGGCATTAAAACAGGCATGCCGTTAAAACAATAGAATAACGCAGTGTCAAATCAGGAGAAGGCAGTGGTACAAAGATAAGAACAGATAAACTAAGGCAACGACATAAAAAAAAAAAAAACAAGCAGTAATACAATACAGTGAGGACGTGAATAACAAAAAATAAAGGATCATTTAAAAGCAATGTTGTAGAGGTCTTGAGCTGAGCTTTAAAAATGTCTACAGAGGCGGCCCGTAGAAGCAAAAAGCTGCTTCCCCGTATTTTTTTGTTGCCATTTTTTTAGGCAAAGCGAGCAGGCCAGCAGTGGAAGACCTTAGGGGGCGGTTTGGGACATATTTAGGGAGGCAGTCATGTAGGTAGGAAGGTGCGAGACCATTGAGAGCTTTATAGACAAGTAAAAGAATTTTAAAATCAATCCTAAAAACAACAGGAAGCCAGTGCAGTGATGTCAAAACTGGAGTAATATGTTCTCTCATATTCTTCTCAACATACAGTAGTTGACCAAAAATGAGTTACCATCTCTGTTTTTGATTAAATATCTAAAATCAGAACATGCCTGAGCATGGCAATTACTGAAAACATAATCTCTAAGGAATACTCTGTACGGAAAAAGAATATATTAAAAAAATAACTTTTTTTCCAGAATGTTTTTAACTCAAGAAGTCCCGCAATTTGATATTGACCTCTCTCTCTCTTCCACACTGTTGGTGGGCACTCTAAACAACGCGTTTGGTCCATGGTATGTTTCTATACATTGCTGCTATGATCACATCAGTGCAGGTATGTTTCTATACATTGCTGCTATGATCACATCAGTGCAGGTATGTTTCTATACATTGCTGCTATGATCGCCTGCACTTAATAGCCGACTGTGAACTTGACTGTGAGCGCTTGTTGTGTTTTAGCAACAGATCTGAGTGTGCGGAGCTTCCCTTTATTTCTTTCTCATGTTCCCTTTGTGTCTCCAGCACCACTCTTAAGTTTTTTCAGCCGATGAGCGGTGGTTCTTTTTACATTTTTGCTATATTTGAATTGAAATCCAGAATTTTTGATATTTTTGAATTGGAATACTGAAAAGTAAAAATGTATATTTAATTTCAAATGCCTTTCAAATGGACAAACGTTTGGGCTATCCAGCCTTGACAGTGATGAAGGCTGGATAGCCCAAACGTTTGTCCCCAAAATACAAGAATAAATGACTGCAATGCAGTCTTGGTGTGTGCGACCCATTACCGTTATTTGTATAATAAGTTGTATTGTATTATCATATACTCTACCATACAGATTGTATAAGTTAGGCTATAATGTATTATCATACTCTACCATACAGATTGTATAAGTTAGGCTATAATGTATTATCATACTCTACCATACATTGATTGGACAAATTTACATTATATTCATACACAGTTAAGATATTACACATTGCTGTGGCATTGATGGATGACATGCCATGACATCCTTGTGTCTGTGACCCAGATATTCTCAATTCCACCCAAAATCTGGGCCACTCACTCACACTCACTCACACTCACTCACTCACACTCACTCACACTCAGTCACTCCAGCATGGTGGTGTCACGCTGACATTGGTGACCTGCTGAAATATAAAGACATCACATGATGTCAGCGACCGAATGTAAATCATTGCCGGTTTTTATCTTAGCATAGTTCAACCTAACTGTACTTACAGTAGGCCACGCATTTAAAAACACCTGAATGTAAGTTGTGTGAAGTTCACAAGATGGTCACATATTTCGGCAGGTCACCAATTTCACCATAACACTGCCGCGCTAGAGTGAAGGAGTGTGAGTGAGCTTGTGGCCGAGATTGTAAGACTGTAAGACATTTTGTCGCCCATTCAGCCCGTAGAGATTTACAAAAACATTTATATAAATGTCTAGAGTGGTTCCCGTGGGGCCTCTACAGCGGTGCCCGTTGGGCGCTGGCCTACTAGGAACGATGCAAGTTGGAAATGCATGCCCCACCCAGATAGTATGCGTGGGAGCCTCTACAGTGCGCGTGCGTGCATGTGCGCATTTTGGCATGCACACAGAACAGCTGATATAGCCTAAGCCTGTTGTTAAACAGTGTGTGAGAGTTTAGACACAAACACAAAAGTAGACTTAAAAGTGTCAGACAAATATCTTTACTGCACACTAACAAAACTAAAAGTTTGCTTTGGATGAATTAATCTGTTCTTTTATGGAGGAAGTAACTAGTATAAAGTTTTCAAATTATTGTAGTGGAGTAAAAGTAAATATTTTGTCTCTGAGATGTAGTGGAGTAGAAGTAAAAGTACTGTAAATGTGACACTCAACTTAAGTAAAGTACAAATACCTCTAAACTGTACTGAGGTATACGTACAGTACTTAACTAAATGTACTTTGTTACTTTCCACAATGGCCCACACAACTCTGATGAATTCAACATGGTGGACCCTGTTGTAAACAAGTGTAATTTATCAGTGTATCGTCCTCAGTAAGTCTCTGTATTGAGTTGTGCTTTGATGTGAAATGTACTCATTCTGCAAACTGTTAATACATACTTCAATCAAAATGGCCTGCAAAACACACACACACACACACACACACACACACACACACACACACACACACACACACACACTTTTATTTGGATCTGCACGCAAGAGGTGTAATATACAATAGACCCAAACACACATCAGAATTAGGTTACATTATGGTCCAGATATAACTGCTGCACATGCTTAACCCATTCTGAACGGGAACCCCTTTTGGTGTTAGCATTATGTTATAATATAGCTATTTAAAAATAGCAGACCTACAAGCTCATAGCGCGCTACGAGCTTGTAGGTCTGCCATTATTGAAACATTGAAGAACCACTGACATAGAAACATAGCTTTTTCAGAAAACTGTCAGACATTTTTAGAATCTGATCTCAGGTTAACACACAGAGGGGAAAAAAGATAGCACATTGATGACATACTATTACTTGACACTAGACAGGATGTTTTTTTTTGTTTTTAAGCCACCTAGAATAAATGACACCTTCTCCAGATAGACAGACTGCCCATTAGCTGAGACAGAACAGTATTTAGCCAACTCTTTTGCATTTGTCTTTTGCAATCCACCCAATTGCAGACCCCCGAGTTCATGGACATGGCCCAGACTTCCAAATACAAGGACAATAAGTTGACAATTATGTCCTATGGCGATAATACCTTCAACCAAAATCTGATATTTCATACGTTTGGATGTAAAACAAGTGTCCATATACAAATCAAATGGGCAGCCCATTTCAAAGATAGTGACAGTTTTTCTAATTTCATTGATGAACACAATATCTGTGGTATTTGGAATATCTAGTGAATTGGCGTGTGTCATTGTGATCAAACCAGTCCATTTTGGTAACAAGAAGACTCGCCCCGTTTCTGTTTTCCTCCCAGAATGTTCCCCAGTGAGGGGTGGGAGAGGCTGGACAGCAGACGGCTGGACTTTGAGTTTCTCTAACTATAAACTTTCATGACAGCAGAACAGCCCAAGTACAAATATAATTTATGAAAAGCTACTACAGTGAAGTCTGTTAACAGAAGCTGTTGTAGGATATGTGGGCATTATCTGACGATCGAGGTACCATTTGAGGGGGCAAAACCATACATATACTAAATTGTTTATAGGGTCAATATAAGTAAAATAATATAGCCTTTCCACAGGAGTATCTTTTTATATTTTTCCAAAAACAACACACACACACGTTCTCAGTTCATAGATTGTAGCTCTTCTCACAACATTGACAACACAGGTCGGGTTCTTTATAAACAGGCATTTATTTCAGGCATTCTTCTCATCCCTCCATGTCATGCCGTGAGAACTGTATGTTCACACAAAAAATAACAAACTATAATCAACAAATTGCACAGTACATCATATCGACCAAACAAATACATGAAGATGCAAACATGTAGAAATGCGCGTCCATGAAACAAAACGACACAAAACAAAGATAACTCTAAAATAGAATACCTCGTTGGTCGCTTATTGTTGTGTAAAAGAGGTCCTTGATTCTGGAGTCTCTTAAAGTCTTAAAGACTCTGCTTTGACTTCAGACGTCTTTTATTTCTTGTTTTAACAGTTGGTATCACAGTAAAAAACAAAGTGTTCTTGTTCCTTCCTTCATGCAGACCAGAGTCTGAGTGAGACTAAATGTTTGCACCACCTGTTCCATGACATGCAATCATGCATCAATCAGCCAGTCAACCAATCATGATCCAGCGTATACTCAGAGCCATCTAATAGAAGAGTTGCGACATTGAGGGGGCAGAAAACAGCCCAGTCACGTGCTTCATGTACTGGAGCGAGCCCATAGATTCCAATGCATTCAGTAAACCTCCGGTTATCCCCATGCTCAATAGAAGTCTATGTAGGAGAGCCTCCATTGGACTGAAGCCCCATGAAGTGAGCGGAGTTTGCGTAACTCTGTCTTACTCTATGGCTCTGGCTATACTGACAGAAAGGGAACTTTGTTCTGCCTTTTTACATGTTTTATTACCTTTATGACCATTAATTTGTTATTTTAGTTTTTTCATAGGCCTAGTAAGCATCTTTAGCACTGGAAAAAGGACCTCTGCCAAAATATTGTTGTTTGAGGAAAACTAATATGTGTAATATACTATTATGTACAGTAACATGTGACAGTTAGTTGTCTGTGTGTATGTACAGTAACATGTGACAGTTAGTTGGCTGTGTGTATGTACAGTAACATGTGACAGTTAGTTGGCTGTGTGTATGTACAGTAACATGTGACAGTTAGTTGGCTGTGTGTATGTACAGTAACATGTGACAGTTAGTTGGCTGTGTGTATGTACAGTAACATGTGACAGTTAGTTGTCTGTGTGTATTTACAGTAACATGTGACAGTTAGTTGGCTGTGTGTATGTACAGTAACATGTGACAGTTAGTTGTCTGTGTGTATGTACAGTAACATGTGACAGTTAGTTGGCTGTGTGTATGTACAGTAACATGTGACAGTTAGTTGTCTGTGTGTATTTACAGTAACATGTTAAGGTCCTTATGGATACTACAGTATATGTTGCACATAAACTCCCTGTGGGTGAATTATCTCCCGACAATGACCACCTATCCAGATATTATCATTGGGGACACAGTATGACTCTATGGGGACACAGTATGACTCTATGGGGACACAGTATAACTCTATGGGGACACAGTATGACTCTATGGGGACACAGCATAACTCTATGGGGACACAGTATGACTCTATGGGGACACAGTATAACTCTATGGGGACACAGTATGACTCTATGGGGACACAGCATAACTCTATGGGGACACAGTATGACTCTATGGGGACACAGTATAACTCTATGGGGACACAGTATGACTCTATGGGGACACAATACGATACTACAAAATAAAAGTACATAGGTGTAAAGTAAACAGGGAAAATACAATACATCAAAAACACAGGAAAACAATGTCTAAAAAACAATAACTAAAAACCAAGGAACACGTGAAAAATACAAAACATGTCACGGAACGTGACAACAGAACACTAAAACAAAGAATGTTGTCACACCATCACTAAACAAGGGGATATTTTACCCAACGTTTAAATGTTCCATACAAAATATAGTTCCCATCAAAACACCACGTGGAGTCGCCATACAGGGTAGACTTGATATAGATAGGGGAGCAAAACATGTGTGGGGAAAAAAGAAGAACATTCAAAATAAAATACAAAATTCAAGTTGTATCGACCTGAACCCCCCAAACACTGATAATGTCCCACTCAATGCATTGACGGCGTGTGGATGATCAGAGGAGCAGAGTTTTTACCACCAGCATTAAAACCTGGATAAAAGAATGGAAAGAGTTTCTCATTAAAGAATGAAAAGAGTCTCTTAGAGAAGGAGCAGCCAGTGAAGGAGTAGAGGAGAACTCTGGTCTCCACGTCATAAAAGGAGACCAGACCCTCCTCATAGTCCACAAACACTCCCACTGTCTGGACCTTCTCTCTAACAGGGAGGAGGACAGCAGGGCCAGCAGCAGCAGAGTACTGTCCATAACACAACCCTATAGACCAGTAACCATTGTTGGGACTCGTTGTGATGTCTCCCTTCCTGTCGATGGACTCTCTGGCCACTCCTACATCCCACCCAGTCTTCCCTCCAACCTGAACCTCGTAGTAAAACCTTCCTGAGGAGAATCCTTGTTTTCCTAAGACACAGGGCCATCCAAAGAATCTCTTAGTGTAGTTAGGGACATTCTTCCTTACGTCTCCATCACTCACTTGTTTTCCATCCTCAGACAGGATGAGGCGAGGATGTGCTGTATCAGGGTCCAGAGTTACATCCACCTCATATTGCTGGATCCTCCTCAGCTCATCATCAGGCTTCTGCAGTTCTTTCGAAGCCTTTAATTCAAATCAATCATAATTTATTAGATGAAAGTGTGATACTCATCATTTATATTTTACTTACTTGTATTCTAGTTATTATAACATGTGTTTCAATGTAGTTATTATTTATTATGAAACTTTGCATTGGTTGAATAATTATAAAATCCACAGAACCATTTTCACACACAAACGAAAAAGCATAATGAGCAGATCTACAAGCTCACAACATGTCGCAGCGCAGTGCGTTGTGAGCTTGTAGGTTGGCTATTTCTGCTACCTTTGTGTGACATTTTTGTCTCAGGTCCTCCCGGTAAATAACTGTATCCACGTGTTTCCCCGCCAACGTCCTGGGGCTCCTTGTCAGCGCAGGCACACCTTAGCGCACAGCCGCGGACAGAGGAAGCTGGCGACCATGCTGAGATTCATGACCGTGCAGCTGGGCTTTAACATTGAGCGCTCGGTTGCACTTCCGCATTTGGGCACCAACGTTTGGTGCCCAAATCGAAAAAAGGCGTAAGTAGACGGTCCTTCCGGGTGCTTCAAAACACCAGTGAGCAACTTCCACTGACATGAATAGCGGAGGGGGCGGAGCTTCGCGCCAGATCAGTCTGTATCCTTTTAATACTCTATGGTTGACTATCACTCAACAGCCCATGTGTACCAGATCAGTCTGTATCCTTTTAATACTCTATGGTTGACTATCACTCAACAGCCCATGTGTACCAGATCAGTCTCTATCCTTTTAATACTCTATGGTTGACTATCACTCAACAGCCCATGTGTACCAGATCAGTCTCTATCCTTTTAATACTCTATGGTTGACTATCACTCAACAGCCCATGTGTACCACCTGTTTAGAATGTGCACATAATGGAGGAGGCAGCAAGAGGTTGCTTTACTGATAACGACTGCTTCCAAACTCTGACACTTGAACTCTGAAAAATAAGCATCTGCAAGGAATTTCTTGACAGGAAGTAGCTCATAAAATGTCTACGGTGGATTTTTATGAAACAAACACTTTGCAGATAGTAAGACGATAATTCAAGCTTTCCGTACAGCTGCAATGTTGGTGAGTTTGGCGTTGTTTAATACAATTAAATAGGACTGTTCTGATTGGATGAATGGGCTGCCGAAGGGAAGTTGCACCTAGTTAGGACCTTGCTGGCAAGATGGCAGCCGTGTGCATATCATAGAACCTTATATACTGTACATATGCCGGCATGTTTTTGGGGCACCTCGGTAGACCTTGCCACGCAAAAAATACAAAAAAACCTACAGATTGCAGGTCCTGTGACGCGCCATCTTGAACTGGAAGTAATAATCGCATGCGGTCCGTCGCTCAATCCGGCCCTAAACTAGCATGCAACACGCTGGAGCGACGTGCAAAGGCTTTTATTGACATCCTAAGATCATACTTTTTCTCATGTCACCAGATCTGAGGTTCAATTCCGAGATACAAGCGGCTAAAGATCGAAATAGATGGAGGCTGGTCCTAGGCGTGGGGCGTCGCTAACAGGAGGCTACATATGGGCTACATGCTAACACGTGCTAACATGTGCAGCGGCATTCAAGTGAGGTGTTTTCTCAACCGTGTTTATACGTGTCTGGTACGAAATGTGTTAACCTGAATTACAATGTTACTAAGATACAGTATGTCACTGTGTTAACCTGAATTACATTGTTACTAAGATACAGTATGTCACTGTGTTAACCTGAATTACATTGTTACTAAGATACAGTATGTCACTGTGTTAACCTGAATTACATTGTTACTAAGATACAGTATGTCACTGTGTTAACCTGAATTACATTGTTACTAAGATACAGTATGTCACTGTGTTAACCTGAATTACATTGTTACTAAGATACAGTATGTCACTGTGTTAACCTGAATTACATTGTTACTAAGATACAGTAGCCTATGTCACTGTGTTAACCTGAATTACATTGTTACTAAGATACAGTATGTCACTGTGTTAACCTGAATTACATTGTTACTAAGATACAGTATGTCACTGTGTTAACCTGAATTACATTGTTACTAAGATACAGTATGTCACTGTGTTAACCTGGAGAGAATATCAGTTTCCATTAGATTGAAAATAATTGTTATACTAACATTAAGTCTGTCCAACTCCTTCCTCAACTCAGCATTTTCGTTTCTGAGTTTGGTGTCCTGATTGGTCCCAGAGGTGTTCTCCACCACCGTTACACCATCCTGTTGAACACAGTCATGTTATTACATTTACATTTCAACATGAAGGACAGGAGCCAGCATAGGTGGTTCTATCATCATGTGTTCTATCATCATGTGTTCTATCATCATGTGTTCTATCATCATGTGTTCTATCATCATGTGTTCTATCATCATGTGTTCTATCATCATGTGTTCTATCATCATGTGTTCTATCATCATGTGTTCTATCATCATGTGTTCTATCATCATGTGTTCTATCATCATGTGTTCTATCATCCTGTGTTCTATCATCATGTGTTCTATCATCATGTGTTCTTTACCAGCTCCTGTTGCACTTTGCAGACAGCAAGATGAATCCCTTCCTTGTGCACCTTATACGACTGTTCTGTCACATCAACGCATTCTGGGAACAACACAGACACACAGACACAAACAAACACAGACACACAGACACAAACAAACACAGACACAAAGTTAATTCAGACGCTCAGACACAGCCCCCTTGAGTCACCTGGTGGCAGACTGTGGAAGTGCAGCGTACCACAGCTGGGGTCATTTGAATGAACAAGGTGACACTACTGCACATGGGAGAGAGAGAGAGAGAGAGAGAGAGAGAGAGGGAGAGGGAGAGGGAGAGGGAGAGGGAGAGAGAGAAAGAGAAAGGGAGAGGGAGAAAGAGAAAGGGAGAGGGAGAGGGAGAGAGAGAGAGAGACACGTTGTATGTTTCAGGAGCTTTTAAAACGGTGTGCGGATCTCCCCTTTCCTTTCATAGAACCAGGGGAACTATGTACTAGCTTGTAGATCTGCTATTTTCATAGAACCAGGGGAACTATGTACTAGCTTGTAGATCTGCTATTTTCATAGAACCAGGGGAACTATGTACTAGTTTGTAGATCTGCTATTTTCATAGAACCAGGGGAACTATGTACTAGCTTGTAGGGGCGGTGGTGGCTCAGGGGTAGAGTGCCTGGATGGTAACCGTAATGTTGCCAGTTCGAACCCGGGCTCCCCCAGAGTTACTGTCGAAGTGTCCTTGAGCAAGACACTGAACCCCTAATTGCTCCCGATGTGCTATTTGGTGCCTTGCATGGTTTCCGCTGCCATCGGTGTATGAATGGGTGAATGTAATGCACAATCTCTGTAAAGCGCCTTGGATAAATGCACCATTTACCATTTTGTAGATCTGCTATTTTCATAGAACCAGGGGAACTAAGTACTAGCTTGTAGATCTGCTATTTTCATAGAACCAGGGGAACTATGTACTAGCTTGTAGATCTGCTATTTTCATAGAACCAGGGGAACTATGTACTAGCTTGTAGATCTGCTATTTTCATAGAACCAGGGGAACTATGTACTAGCTTGTAGATCTGCTATTTTCATAGAACCAGGGGAACTATGTACTAGCTTGTAGATCTGCTATTTTCATAGAACCAGGGGAACTATGTACTAGCTTGTAGATCTGCTATTTTCATAGAACCAGGGGAACTATGTACTAGCTTGTAGATCTGCTATTTTCATAGAACCAGGGGAACTAAGTACTAGCTTGTAGATCTGCTATTTTCATAGAACCAGGGGAACTAAGTACTAGCTTGTAGATCTGCTATTTTCAAATGGCTGAAATGTATAGGGTTGAAGTGGTTATAATGTATGTTTTCTAATCAAAATTTAAAAAATCCAACGTAACTAGTAACTCAAGTTTTCAAATGATTGTAGTGGAGTAAAAGTACAAATTTTGGCTCAGAGATGTAGTGGAGTAGAAGTAAAAGTATTGTAAAGTGGAAAGTACAAATACCTCAAAATTGTACAGTACTTAAGTAAAAGTACTTAGTTACTTTACACCACTGCCAGTATCTATTCTGTAGGTGGGAACATTCCATGTCTTCTCACCTTTAAAACGGGGTCTTTGGTCAGGTGTTTGGTTCCAGCACTTCACCATGAGGTCCAGCAGCCTCTGCAGCCCGTAGACCTTCCGACCTTCAACCTTCAGACCTTCAACATACTTTAGGGACGGCCTTTCTCCTTTGTATTTATCAAACTCTGGAATGCTTTGGCCGGTGTCTGAGGGAGTGGAGAGGAAGATAGACCATTTGATTGATTGAAACATCTATTTCAGGGTTAGGGGTTAACCCCAACCCTGTATACAAACAAGAACATTTACAGCATTGATTCCACATACATGACATGGACACAAAGTACAAAAGATATAATACACAAACATACAAACAGAAACGGAACCTTATAACCAAATATTACAACAAGCAGGTATGCCTTCCTCTAGTGTGACGTCAGTTAAGAGTCTGTTAACAATAGTAAAAGAACCCCATGTATTCTAGTAAACAGGGAATGTGTCCCCGTCAGATGAACCCCATGTATTCTAGTAAACAGGGAATGTGTCTCCGTCAGATGAACCCCATGTATTCTAGTAAACAGGGAATGTGTCCCCGTCAAATGAACCCCATGTATTCTAGTAAACAGGGAATGTGTCCCCGTCAGATGAACCCCATGTATTCTAGTAAACAGGGAATGTGTCCCCGTCAGATGAACCCCATGTATTCTAGTAAACAGTGAATGTGTCCCCGTCAGATGAACCCCATGTATTCTAGTAAACAGGGAATGTGTCCCCGTCAGATGAACCCCATGTATTCTAGTAAACAGGGAATGTGTCCCCGTCAGATGAACCCCATGTATTCTCAGGATAACAGAGATAACACTGTTGTACAAGTAACCCCCGGGATTCAAACTCAGGCCTCCCACGTTAAAGTCCAACATCTTAACCACTAGACCAAAGGGATATCCCTGTGGACCATATTAGGCTGTTGAGGCCATCAGGCAGAGGCTGTGAGCCCCTCTGCTACACTATAGCGCCACCTTCAGGCTGTGAGCCACTCTGCTACACTATAGCGCCACCATCAGGCTGTGAGCCACTCTGCTACACTATAGCGCCACCATCAGGCTGTGATAATCACAATATTTGATGAGATTGATGGAGAAAGAAGAGAACATCAGAAAGCAAAAAAATAAGACGAGAGATAATTACTCACGTAAAATTTTGCAGAGCAGCATAGCGTAACTGAAATCAGAAGATACATGTATTAGCAACTAGCTTACATATCCACATATCACACATGTATTGTATTAGCACCTAGCTTACATATCCACATATCACACATGTATTGCATTAGCAACTAGCTTACATATCCACATACCACACATGGGACAGACAGCAATAGCAACTCATTATCAGCATCAGTGTTATAGTCTGCGAGATAATTTGTTAAGTTTGCAAAAAACTAAAAATCTAATCAAGCAGAAAAATCAACAACTATTGAATGTTCTACTTGGTATGAAGCATATGCCCTACAGCTAATCAACAACTACTGAATGTTCTACTTGGTATGAAGCATATGCCCTACAGCTAATCAACAACTATTGAATGTTCTACTTGGTATGAAGCATATGCCCTACAGCTAAGCAGCTGTCGGTGCATTACGTTGGATATTGACAGGTGAACGATGAATACCTGTAGACATCGTAGGCGTAGATGGCTCTGCCCTTTGAGGACTCTGGGGGCGCATAGAAGGACGTTTCTGAGGTCTTGAGTGTCACACTGTTGGCAAACGTGGTGAGGCCAAAGTCAGTGATCTGGATGAGAGAGAGAGAGAGAGAGAGAGAGAGAGAGAGACTATTAATGTCTATGTACTATTAATTCAGTTGCATTAGTTCTAGTTACTGTACGTATAACATGACGTCACTAACGATCTCCATGTGGAATATCCAGGGTCTGAGTTCATCTTTGTTTGGTTTAAAAAGTAACACAATATGGACATAATCGATGTTGAAGAAACCTGGTGTAGATCAGATGCAGTCACCCAGTGCCCCTCAGGCTACTGAGAAATGATTGGTTCTTCTATAAAACAATCCCACAACTAAAAAGGGAAGAGACTCAGGGGGTATCATCATATGGTATGAATCAGATCAAAAAAGGAAACCTCACATATTTGGCTTAAATTGAAGAAGGAGATCACTGACTCTAACCAAGATACCTACCTATGTGCCGTATACATCCCACCCTCTGAGTCTCCATACTTCAGAGATCTGCCCATGTCTCCACAATGAAATCAACCACTTCCAGGCCCAGCGGAAGCTGTTGATTTGTGGAGACCTAAATGCAAGAACAGGCCATATGCCTGATTTTACAAGAGACATGGGTAATAGTCACAAATTTGGTCACAACTACCCAAGACATATAGTTGACTACCCAAGACAAAGTTTTGACACACAAATAAACACAAACGGAAAATGCCGTATAGATGGTCAAGCCATTAACACCTCTGTCAGATCACAGCCAAATTACTGTGTATCTAAAAAATCTAAAAAATAATACAAAAACTAAAACCAGTTACCAAACAATACAGATGGGCCCAAAACAGCAGAGACGATTATATTAAAGCAGTTAGAGATCCCAGAATTAAATCGATTACAGACAATTTCCTTGTTCAAAATGCACCCTCAAAGTAATCAGGGGATTAATCTGGCTGTACAAAACATAAATCAAATATTTGACCAACTGGCATCTTTGTCCAATTTGAAGACCTCTAGATCCAAAGCTAAACATATACAAACTGAGAAAAGGTTCATCTTTGTCCAATTTGAAGACCTCTAGATCCAAAGCTAAACATATACAAACTGAGAAATGGTTCATCTTTGTCCAATTTGAAGACCTCTAGATCCAAAGCTAAACATATACAAACTGAGAAAAGGTTCATCTTTGTCCAATTTGAAGACCTCTAGATCCAAAGCTAAACATATACAAACTGAGAAAAGGTTCGATTTGGAATGCAGAAACATGAGGAAAAAAACTCTAATTTCTAATGAGAAACACAGACAACCAAATAATTATTCGGAAGCATTAAAAGAGTACAAAACCACACTCAGAGTCAAGAGAGCAGAATTTACACAAAGGCAATTAGAAACAATAATGAAGAATCACTCAATTCACATCACTTCTGGGACAATTGGAAAGCATTACATAAAAAAACACCACAACGAGATACCGATCCAAGATGGAGAGGTATGGAAGAACCATTTCAACGAATTATAATTATAATAAAATAACAATGAACCCAGAACAAAGAAAAACATAATGAAAAAATGCATTAGAATCAGCAATTAAAAAATATTAGACTACCAAATTACTGAAAAAGAATTGAATGACAAGCTTCAGACTCTGCAGCCAAAAAAGGCCTGTGGAGCAATACTAAATGAAATGCTAAAAAACACAGACACCAAATTAAGATTGGCCATAGTAAAACTGTTCAACTTGATTCTGAGTGTGGGACATTTCCCTGACATGTGGAACAAAGGACTCATCATGCCCGTTTTCAAGAGTGGAGATAAATTCGACCCTAACAACGACAGAGGCATTTGTGTGAACAGTCATTTGGGGAAGGTATTTTGCAGTATTTTAAACACAAGACTCATCAACTTCCTTATGAAGCACAATGTCTTAAAGGACCACTTCACCACTTTTCAACCTATCTTCATATAATAGGTCCTCACTAATAATCATGAAAAAATGGCCCAATCTTTTTCTACTTGCTCTGTGTCTCATGGGAGGGCTGTGGGCAGTTTAGAAACCGTCTTCCAGTGACATGGAAAGGCGAAAGGGCCTTTCTGTGTGGAGTTTGCATGTTCTCCCCGTGTCCCCTAGGGTAGGTACCCTCACAAAAAACATGCAGTAATCCTGGTCACTAAACTGCCTCCCCCTGGCCAGCCGGGGCTCCTCATGGAGGGGAAGGAACTGGTTGGAATAACGTGTTCCTCCCACACGCTACGTCCAACCAGGGAAACTCCCCCCTGTCGGGTGTAAAGGAGCAACTTGGACACTCAGGCATGAAGGAAGCATGAGTTCAAGTCCGTTGCTCTCCCCTTGTCCCCCATATATGGGGACTAGGTTGGTCTCCCCTTGTCCCCCATATATGGGGACTAGGTTGCTCTCCCCTTGTCCCCCATATATGGGGACTAGGTTGGTCTCCCCTTGTCCCCCATATATGGACTAGGTTGGTGGAAGGTGTGTAGAGCCCAGGATCACATTAGATGATTGACACAGGGGTGAAAAATGGGTTACAAAATCGTGGGATAAAAAATATATTAAAAAAAAACTGAAAGAGAATGCAAGGAGAGCTTTCTATGCGAAAAAAAAGTCTTATAAACGCCATTGACAATGAAGGGAAAATGTACGTCATAATGTGTCATTTACAACGGAAATGACACAATATGACGCAAATTGTACATCATTGTCTCTGTATTGTTAATGGCGTTCCCCATTCTCAATAGAAGTCGATGTAGAAGAGCCTCCATTGGACTGAAGCCCCATGAGTGAACAGAGTTGTCGTAACTCTGTCTTACTCTATGGCTCTGGACATGTAGCCTAACCACATAAAACTGTTTTTCTGTGCCAGAAGAGGGACATGCGTGACTTATCATTGGTGGTAACCCCCCCCCCCCAAAAGGGACTGACCGTGACATTGAGGCCTGAGTCCAGCAGTATGTTCTCACCTTGACATTGAGGCCTGAGTCCAGCAGTATGTTGAGAGGCTTCAGGTCCTTGTGGATCAGAGCAGGTTCCAGACAGTGAAGGTAGTTCATGCCCAGAGCCACTTGGTGAGCCAGCCTAAAGACCAGAGGCCAGGGCGGCAGGTGATCTTTATCCTGGTGATGGTCGGGGTAAAAGAGAGAAACGTTTCATTAAATCTCAGAGACACGAATGCAAAACAAAGTCTGGATAAAGCCTGAAAAAAGACCGCAGGTCAACTAGCTCACTATAACCACATCCCTCTGACCTGCTAAAAGACCTCAGGTTAACTAGCTCACTATAACCACATCCCTCTAACCTGCTAAAAGACCTCAGGTTAACTAGCTCACTATAACCACATCCCTCTAACCTGCTAAAAGACCTCAGGTTAACTAGCTCACTATAACCACATCCCTCTAAGGGACCGAGCAATGCCTCAACTTATTTACATCCAACCATCTTCGACCGCTTATCCGTAGTCGGGTCACGGGGGCAACAGTTCCAGCAGAGAGCTCCAGACTTCCCTCTCCAGAGCAACATTAGTGACTTCCTCCTGGGGGATCCCGAGGTGTTCCCAGGCCAGTTTGGAGATATAATAATAACTTATAACATAATGTCTGTGTAACACCTTAATTGCCCAGGGTTATTTAATCCATTCAATTATAACAGTCGATTTATAGCAACGGAGCACTTTTACCGACGGACCGGATGTTGTTCCGGATGTGGCTGTAGCAGCTAGATGTAGCCAAACCACTCTCGATGCGATCGACAACAACGGGAGGTAAGAATAAATCTATCGCTAGCGACTGGACAGCGGAGGGCCGTCTAACACAGGATCTGTTTTTATATTTAGACAGGATGATTTAGATCGCGAGTTATTAACATTTTAAGATTTCCGTTGTCGTCGGCCTTAAGTCTCCTGAATGTCTGTCTGTCTGTCAGAAACACCGCCGTATCTCCTCACCGCCTGCACCAATCGCTCCCACTTTTCACACAGGCATTGACCATAATAATATGGAGGTCTTAACGAAGCCCTTTTTCCAATTTAACAAATTATAAACTAATAATGAATTTATTAGTGAATAAAAAATGCGAAAACGCACCCAGGGCACACAACGGGTAAGGGCTAGTACTGTAAATCAACGAATCCGTAAAGAGGTAAAAAGCTTACCAGCAAGGGGGCGAGGGACCCTCTGTCCATCATCTCCATGACCAGACCCTCACTGCGGCCACCGGAATGGGGTATAGTACCCTTGAAGAGTCCCATGACCCTTACGACATACTGGCTCTCTCCCGCACACACCATGAAGCCAGCCTCTCTCTCTAAATCATCGTTCGACCTGAGGACGACACATGATGAGTTGATGACATCATACACATACATGACATAACCTGATGACGACACATGATGAGTTGATGACATCATACACATACATGACAACCTGAGGACGACACATGATGGCAACATTGGCACAGGGGAGGGTGATCATGCTCTGGCACACTGGCACATGTGTGAGAGAGAAGGTTTTTCTTTTCAATTAAATGTTCCAAAGAAAGTCAGTTAACAGTTTCCGTGCCGCGAATGGATTACTCCAGGTTAATGTCGCTGCCGTATCGGACATACCCGCCTTTTGTTTTATGTGTTTAATCCGCCGTAATGTAATGAATCAAAAGAAAATCCGTCTTCGTCGCGGAGTATGAGACTGGATGGCTTCGCTGTGATGACGAAACCGGAAATCGTCACATGCTGTGGGCTGCTAGGGCTTCTGGGAAATTGAGGCCAATGGAAATGCATTGGTTGCAACGCCTCATTGAAACCAATCTTGTGTGCGTCTTCCGGGTGCACCAAGATGGTGGATGCTACACACAGATCATAACAAACCACGGGAGCTTTTTTTGATGGATTTTCGCGGATTAAAAGCCCAAATAATTCAGCGTATGCTCTAAAGGTAATACAACAATCTCGGCAGTGAAGGGGGGTTGATTAAAATGCGGGTTAATCGTAAAAAACAGTCAAACTGTTAAATTAAGTCCATTAAGTCCATTAACATCTACACATTACATGATAATTTACATCCTGCACATAATTGTACATTCATTCAAACTGGGGAGGGATTAGGTGGGTTATTGTTCTCAGTTTAATGATCATTACATCCTCAGCAGAACCAAGGACGGGTGTTTTGCTGTTTTCCATCAATCAGCATATGCTTAAAATGGAGTTTGAATTTCCACTATAGGAAATAAATGCTTGAACATGTAGCTCTGTGACTGGCTTTCATCACTTACCCGTTATCAATACCTAATATTTAATATCTTACCCGTTATCAATGCCTAATATTTAATCTATTACCCGTTATCAATGCCTAATATTTAATCTATTACCCATTATCAATACCTAATATTTAATCACTTACCTGTTATCAATACCTAATATTTAATCTCTTACCTGTTATCAATACCTAATATTTAATCTCTTACCTGTTATCAATACCTAATATTTAATCTCTTAAGGGCAGTCCATACTGTCTCCGACCACCAAACTTTTCGTCGGAAAGATCAGACTTAATTTTTTCTTCCGAAGTAGAGTTCGGAGAGTCACAACATCTGGGAGCGCAGCTTTCAGAACAAAAATTCTGAGAAATGCGTTTCAGAAATTGCGAGTGACGTCATGTTGTAGTTTTACCGGAGCTTTCCGACGAAAAGTTCGTTTAATCTCTTACCCGTTATCAATACCTAATATTTAATCTCTTACCCGTTATCAATACCTAATATTTAATCTCTTACCCGTTATCAATACCTAATATTTAATCTCTTACCCGTTATCAATACCTAATATTTAATCTCTTACCCGTTATCAATACCTAATATTTAATCTCTTACCCGTTATCAAGACGTTTAACGGCCATATATCCCAACTGATGATGCTTGGCCTTCCA
>NC_139697.1:104807311-104829811 GCF_964188405.1 Protomyctophum parallelum | reverse complement strand
GCAGATCTACAAGCTCATAGCGCGAGTGCCGCGCTACGAGCTTGTAGGTCTGCTATTTATTTTTTTAAACCGTGAAAAAATGTGGCGCAAATCTTTTAACATATATTATACTTTCAGAGCGAACGTTTTTTTTAACTCAAATCTTTGCTTCTGGGGGGTTCCATGGAACAACATATTTTGGGGTCGGCGGCCAAATACAGATAATTCTGGGGGTCGTTGACATGAAATAATGATACAGAAAACTGTCAGGATTTAGAAGATTCTTCTTAAACATTGCTGGGGGGGGGGGGGGAATTAAAATAATGTATATGGTCATTTTTGTATAAGCTATTTATGTATTTTTTGACCGTGTGAGAACTAGGTTTAGTTTAAGTTTTTTTAGGTTTTGTTTATCATCATCATCATCGACCGCGGTTCAGATCATGGATTTCACAACGCCACGCCAGACTTCCCGGTCCTTCATTGCCATCCCCAGTTCCTGCTTTACTGATGCCTGTGTCCCTATAGCGATGACATCATGTGTCCCTATAGCGATGACATCATGTGTCCCTATAGCGATGACATCATGTGTCCCTATAGCGATGACATCATGTGTCCCTATAGCGATGACATCATGTGTCCCTATAGCGATGACATCATGTGTCCCTATAGTGATGACATCATGTGTCCCTATAGCGATGACATCATGTGTCCCTATAGCGATGACATCATGTGTCCCTATAGCGATGACATCATGTGTCCCTATAGCGATGACATCATGTGTCCCTATAGCGATGACATCATGTGTCCCTATAGCGATGACATCATGTGTCCCTATAGCGATGACATCATGTGTCCCTATAGCGATGACATCATGTGTCCCTATAGTGATGACATCATGTGTCCCTATAGCGATGACATCATGTGTCCCTATAGCGATGACATCATGTGTCCCTATAGCGATGACATCAGGGAACGACAGTTTTCTACCTCTGGTCTGCTTTGAGGCAGGACTCCAGAGAAGAAGGGAAGATCTAACCTCATTGTCAGCTCTGTAGCAGTGGCCAGAAAACTGTGTTCTTCTGGATCGGACTAGTGAAGAAACACAGGGAAGGTTGCCGTATAGACAAATCCACAGAGGGTTTCCTGGGTGCGGCCATTACTGAGGTGTACCATTAAGCACAGCAGCACTGATTAGCCACACCTGGCCTACGGAGCACCTGCTCCATGGATTACACCTCAGTAATGGCCCAGGGCACCCCTCTGTGGATTAGATCAGTCGATGGGTGGACTAGTGAAGAAACACGGGGAAGGTTGCCGTATATTAGATCAGTCGATGGGTGGACTAGTGTAGAAACACGGGGAAGGTTGCCGTATATTAGATCAGTCGATGGGTGGACTAGTGTAGAAACACAGGGAAGGTTGCCGTATATTAGATCAGTCGATGGGTGGACTAGTGTAGAAACACGGGGAAGGTTGCCGTATATTAGATTAGTCGATGGGTGGACTAGTGAAGAAACACAGGGAAGGTTGCCGTATATTACATTAGTCGATGGGTGGACTAGTGAAGAAACACAGGGAAGGTTGCCGTATATTAGATCAGTCGATGGGTGGACTAGTGAAGAAACACAGGGAAGGTTGCCGTATATTAGATCAGTCGATGGGTGGACTAGTGAAGAAACACAGGGAAGGTTGCCGTATATTAGATCAGTCGATGGGTGGACTAGTGAAGAAACACAGGGAAGGTTGCCGTATATTAGATCAGTCGACGGGTGGCTCTTCTCTTCCAAGACAGATTTTGCGCTCTCATTAGAAGGCGGGTGTAATTAAGTGCCATCCAACCGTTTCTCTTCTTTCTTTGAAAGTGTCCATGTCTCGGAGCCATAGAGTAGAATCGGCTCAACGGTCGTCCTAAATATTTATACTTTTAACATCTTACTAAGCTGGGATGACCAGATCTTATGCATGTCATTGTAAGCTGTAAGCTCCTAGTTTGAAAGTCCTATTGGGAAGAAGATATATATGAACCCAAATACTTGTAGTCATCAACCTGTTTCAGTGTTGTTAATAATAATAATAAAACTTTATTTGTATAGCACCTTTCATGACATGAAATGCAGCTCAAAGTGCTTTACAGAACAATGGAGAATAAAAGAAAAGCAAGGCAACGACATTAAAAAACAAGCAGTAATGCAATACAGTGAGGACATGAATAACAAAAAATAAAACATCAATTAAAAGCAATGTTGTAGAAGTGGGTCTTGAGCTGTGCTTTAAAAATGTCTACAGAGGCTGCCTGACGAAGGTACAGTGGGAGTTTGTTAAATGGTAAATGGTGCATTTATATAGCGCCTTTATCCAAGGCGCTTTACATAGATTGTGCATTACATTCACCCATTCACACACCTTTACATAGATTGTGCATTACATTCACACATTCATACACCGAGGTACCAACCAGCACATCGGGAGCAATTTGGGGGTTCAGTGTCTTGCCCAAGGACACTTCGACATGTAGACAGGAGGAGCCGGGATTCGAACCGCCGACCCATGGATCATTGGACGACCTGCTCTACCTCTTGAGCCACAGTCGCCCCTCTTTGTTCCATGCCGACGGCCCGTAGAAGCAAAAAGATGCTTCCCCGTATTTTTTAGTTGCCATTTTTTTAGGCAAAGCGAGCAGGCCAGCAGTGGAAGACCTTAGGGGGCGGTTTGGGACATATTTAGGCAGGCAGTCATGTAGGTAGGAAGGTGCGAGATCATTGAGAGCTTTATAGACAAGTAAAATCATTTTAAAATCAATCCTAAAAACAACCGGAAGCCAGTGCAGTGAAACTGGAGTAATATGTTCTCTCATCTTAGTTCTAGTTAAAACTCTGGCTGCTGCATTTTGGACAAGTTGTAATCTGTCAGTTGTTTTCTTAAGGCTCATACATAGTCTGGATTTTCGGTGGTTAGGTGACCACCGAACTACAACATGACGTTACGAGCCGCGGTGAAGAGCAAACCACCGCCACCGCTCCAGCCCTTCTCTCTGTTTTTACTCACCACCGCTCAACGTTATTTCAGCTCCGGTGGTCAGATCACCACCGGAGCGGTGGTCACCTCACCACCGGAAATCCAGACTATGAATAGGCCTTTAGGGCCTAAAGGCCTATTCATAATCTGGATTTTACTGCAATGCACTTTTTTCAGGACTGCCTAAAGTTTAGGCAGTCCTGAAAAAAGTGCATTGCAGTAATCAAGCCGAGAAAAAACAAAGGCGTTGATTAGTGTTTTTGCATCGTTAAGTGTTTTTATTGTTGGATTTGCATATATTTACATATTCAGTTTTGGTCTTGTTGAGATAAAGACCTGCTCAAGAGACTGAAGGAGAGCCTGGGCGTATTCCAATGATTGACTGATAAGTGTGATGTCATCAGTGAGGTCAGTGTGGGGTAGGTGTGATGTCATCAGTGAGGTCAGTGTGGGGTAGGTATTTAGCAGGAAGACGAGGTTTAGTTGGTAGCCCTTATCATTGATAGTATCAACCAGTGTTGTCTAAAACTAAGACGAAAAACGTTCGTCGACTTTTTCACTGACTAAAACTAAATAAAAACGAATCTATGACTAAAACTAAGACTATGAATACACTGACGATTTCATCAACAAATAAAAACTAGACTAAAATGTTAAGAAGGGACTAGTGGACAAGAGATCCAGTTTTATGCTGGGTTGCATGCTGAAAATAGCAGATATACAATCTCACAACGCGTCGCAGCGCGACGCGTTGTGAGATTGTATATCTGCTATTTGCAACCAAAGTGTAAAATATGTCATTACAACGACATCAAGGCCTGTCAAAACACATTCTAGACGACTAAATCAACTGTAGATTCAGTCGAGTAAAATCGTATGACATTTAGTCGACTAAAACTAGACTAAACACTAGAACATTCCAGGTGACTAAAATATGACCAAAACTAAATGAAGTTTCAGTCCACAGACTATGACTAAACTAAAATCTAACTAAATTACGTTTCAGTCCAAAGACTATGACTAAACTAAAATCTAACTAAATGAAGTTTCAGTCCAAAGACTATGACTAAACTAAATGAAGTTTCAGTCCAAAGACTATGACTAAACTAAATGAAGTTTCAGTCCACAGACTATGACTAAACTAAATGAAGTTTCAGTCCACAGACTATGACTAAACTAAATGAAGTTTCAGTCCACAGACTATGACTAAACTAAAATCTAAATGTGCTGCTAAAAACAACACTGGTATCGACTGAACATACGAAGAACATAATGAACAACAATAACAAATAGAAACGGGGCAAGTTGTGTTTATAGGTTGTCACTAAATGTTTCCCTGATTCTGTACATGTACATGATACTGTACACGGAACACATGTGGGAACAACACCACGTCAAAACAATAAATACACTCGCCAAACCTTTACACACGCCCTTTACGCCCCGGCTGGCCAGGGGGAGGCAGTATAGAGACCAGTTCCTTTCCCCTCCATCAGGCGCCCCGGCTGGCCAGGGGGAGGCAGTATAGAGACCAGTTCCTTTCCCCTCCATCAGGCGCCCCGGCTGGCCAGGGGGAGGCAGTATAGAGACCAGTTCCTTTCCCCTCCATCAGGCGCCCCGGCTGGCCAGGGTGAGGCAGTATAGAGACCAGTTCCTTTCCCCTCCATCAGGCGCCCCGGCTGGCCAGGGGGAGGCAGTATAGAGACCCGTTCCTTTCCCCTCCATCAGGCGCCCCGGCTGGCCAGGGGGAGGCAGTATAGAGACCAGTTCCTTTCCCCTCCATCAGGCGCCCCGGCTGGCCAGGGGGAGGCAGTATAGAGACCAGTTCCTTTCCCCTCCATCAGGCGCCCCGGCTGGCCAGGGGGAGGCAGTATAGAGACCAGTTCCTTTCCCCTCCATCAGGCGCCCCGGCTGGCCAGGGTGAGGCAGTATAGAGACCAGTTCCTTTCCCCTCCATCAGGCGCCCCGGCTGGCCAGGGGGAGGCAGTATAGAGACCCGTTCCTTTCCCCTCCATCAGGCGCCCCGGCTGGCCAGGGGGAGGCAGTATAGAGACCAGTTCCTTTCCCCTCCATCAGGCGCCCCGGCTGGCCAGGGGGAGGCAGTATAGAGACCAGTTCCTTTCCCCTCCATCAGGCGCCCCGGCTGGCCAGGGGGAGGCAGTATAGAGACCAGTTCCTTTCCCCTCCATCAGGCGCCCCGGCTGGCCAGGGGGAGGCAGTATAGAGACCAGTTCCTTTCCCCTCCATCAGGCGCCGCGGCTGGCCAGGGGGAGGCAGTGTAGAGACCAGTTCCTTTCCCCTCCATCAGGCGCCCCGGCTGGCCAGGGGGAGGCAGTGTAGAGACCAGTTCCTTTCCCCTCCATCAGGTGCCCCGGCTGGCCAGGGGGAGGCAGTATAGAGACCAGTTCCTTTCCCCTCCATCAGGCGCCCCGGCTGGCCAGGGGGAGGCAGTATAGAGACCAGTTCCTTTCCCCTCCATCAGGCGCCCCGGCTGGCCAGGGGGAGGCAGTTTGTGTGCATTTATTGTCTTGTATTTAGTCCAATAATGAAATGGCAGAGGCTGGACAAAAAAACACTCAAACGGCCATATCCGTCATCACAAATGTGACATTTTTGGGGACATTTGGGCAAGTGGCTATATGGCCAAATTTAGCCCAAGGAGTGTTTTTCATGCAAAACTAATGCTTGGAATGGATTCAGAATCATGAGAACCCCCTAGTTTGACTCGTCACATGCTACTTAAAGCATGATGAAATTTAGAAAATATTGCTTTATAATAAGTTATCAATAGGGCCATCTTGGATTAAGGTAAATTCAGGGTATTAGCAGTGAGCAGATTAGGGTAGATTTATTTCAGAATCACCCTGGATAGTAGATCTAATGTCCTGTCAGAATCACCCTGGAGACATAGGCCCTCATTTATCAACCGTGCGTACGCCAAAATATGGGTGCACGCCGAAATTACCGACATTTTCGGCATTTACCATTTCCACCAAAGCTTGAAATTGAACTTGAGTAGGACAAAAAGTCACGTCTGGTCGGGAGCGGTCGTACGCTTTGTCCTCGGCTGGGTTTCTGTCGAACACTTTGTCCTCGGCTGTTTTTCTGTCGTACACTTTGTCCTCGGCTGTTTTTCTGTCGTACACTTTGTCCTCGGCTGTTTTTCTGTCGTACACTTTGTCCTCGGCTGTTTTTCTGTCGTACACTTTGTCCTCGGCTGTTTTTCTGTCGTACGCTTTGTCCTCGGCTGTTTTTCTGTCGTACGCTTTGTCCTCGGCTGTTTTTCTGTCGAACACAAGCGGAGCAGCATTGTCTGAACTGCTGACACGCTGTCACAGGCATCTAAACATATGTTTTCACTCCTAAAATGTTTATATAAAACGGTATGTGTATATACATAAAAGAGAGAGATTTCCAACTTTACAAGTAATTAAAATCGCGCAATTAAAAACAATGTAACGTGTTTACAATGTATTAGTTTGTGCTTAATCAAACAGTGCTTTACTGGCCTTGTTATGCGAGCACACTTGTCAGATGATTTGGGCATGCGCTCTACAAGCATCTACAAGCAGATCTACAAGCTCATAGTGGGGCACAGAGTGCCGCACTATGAGCTTGTAGGTCTGCTATCTTTTTTTTAAATCTTTGAATGTATATTCTTTCAGGGTCCCTGGAACAACATATTTTCACATGGGGGTCGGCGGCCAAATACAGATAATTCTTGGGGTCCTTGACATGAAAAAGGTTGAGCACCGCTGACACAGAAACATGGGTTTTGATTTGAAGTCATGATTTAGAAGACATTGTGTTACCAAATTCAACAGAGACCATGAGGAACCGTAAAGTAAACCTGAGTGAGTGTTTAATTGGTGTCTTGTGTTGAAGGAACGAGAGTTAAATGTGACCAGATGTGACTGAGAGCCTGTCAACCACTCAACGCTTAGTCTCACATTGTCAGACTGTTGCCTCTCGCAATTTCCAAATGCTTCCGTCGTACAGTCTGGAGCAACAGAAGCTCTGATCATGAGTAAAATATAAATGCTTCCGTCTTACAGTCTGGAGCAACGGAAGCTCTGATCACGAGTAAAATATAAATGCTTCCGTCTTACAGTCTGGAGCAACAGAAGCTCTGATCACGAGTAAAATATAAATGCTTCCGTCTTACAGTCTGGAGCAACGGAAGCTCTGATCACGAGTAAAATATAAATGCTTCCGTCGTACAGTCTGGAGCAATGGAAGCTCTGATCACGAGTAAAATATAAATGCTTCCGTCGTACAGTCTGGAGCAACGGAAGCTCTGATCATGAGTAAAATATAAATGCTTCCGTCGTACAGTCTGGAGCAACGGAAGCTCTGATCATGAGTAAAATATAAATGCTTCCGTCGTACAGTCTGGAGCAACGGAAGCTCTGATCACGAGTAAAATATAAATGCTTCCGTCGTACAGTCTGGAGCAACGGAAGCTCTGATCACGAGTAAAATATAAATGCTTCCGTCGTACAGTCTGGAGCAACGGAAGCTCTGATCATGAGTAAAATATAAATGCTTCCGTCGTACAGTCTGGAGCAACGGAAGCTCTGATCATGAGTAAAATATAAAGTGAAAGTGGAGCATCCTCCCCACTTCCGTTTCGTCTTTACAGTCACAGTTATAATATAAATAGAAATCAGCTCTACGCAATGTTAGCATAATAGGAGTTAGTGAATGTAGATGGAACACCTTTGGGGAAGTCACCACAGCCACAGGAGAGAGGTTTCTGTACTCGGGGAGGGAGAGAGAAGAGGATCCACATATGCATGGTGTGGGTTTAATTCTCTCAAAATATGCTACCAGAAGCCTCCTGGAATGGGAACCCGTTTCTGAAAGAATCATCACTGCTAGATTTGCATCCAAGGGCCGAAATATCACCATCATTCAGTGCTACGCACCGACAAACTCGGCTGAGAACGAAGAGAAGGAGAAGTTCTACCAACAACTACAAGCGCAAATGCAGAAGTCCCCAAGGAGAGATATCCAAATAGTTCTAGGAGACATGAATGCCAAGGTCGGGAGGGACAACACCAAGTGGACAAGCATCATGGGAAAAGAAGGCCTCGGAGATGTGAACGAAAATGGAGCTCTTTTTGTGGACTTCTGCGCCTTCAACGAACTAATCATTGGAGGGAGCCTATTTCCACACAAGCCCACACACAAAGCCACATGGATCTCCCCTGATCTAAATACAGAGAACCAAATCGACCACATAACCATAGCAAGAAAATGGAGGAAGCTGCTCCTTGATGTTAGGGTAAAGAGAGGAGCTGACATCGACTCCGACCACCACCTACTGATAGGAGAATTTAGATTAAAATTAGCTGCTAAGCCAAGGACAGAAAACAAGGCACAGAGAAAGTTTGATGTCAGGAAACTAAGAGATCCCCAGGTTAAAAAAGATGCAGGGCTGACACTGAAGAACAGATTTGCACCACTAGCAGGAACAGGCGAGGTGGAGGAAGAATGGGGGAACTGTAAGAAAGCCTTCATAGAAACATGTGAACAGGTTCTGGGGTACAGGAAGATTGAAAGAAAAGACTGGATTGCGGATGACACCTGGCAGGCCATAGAGGATAGAAGAGACCTCAAAGCCAAGGGCAACAGGGAACCTGATAGGGAAAAGAAGGAACAGTGGAGACAAGAATACCAGCAGCAAAGCAAGACAGTGAAGAAGAAGACAAAAAGGGACAAGAGGAGATATGTCAACGACCTGGCATGCGAGGCAGAGGTAGCAGCTGGGCAGCGGAACATGAAAGACCTTTACAGGATCACAAGGCAACTGGCGGGGAAGAACAGGACTATCAGCCGACCAGTTAAAAACAAAGAGGGGCAACTCCTCACACTGGAAACCCAACAGCTGGAACGCTGGAGGGAACACTTCCACGAACTCCTAAACAGACCTCCTCCAGAAACAACACCAGAGATCCCCATGGTTCCAAGCAAAACCCTGAAGATCAACTGCGGGAGGATCTCAAAGGATGAAATAACAAGAGCCATCAAAAAGCTGAAGGCTGGAAAAGCACCAGGAGTTGACAACATCAGCCCTGATATCCTGAAAGCTGACCCCAAGGCAACCACTGAGGCTTTATACCCCCTTCTCAACAACATCTGGGATACGGAAGTCATCCCAACAGAGTGGAAGACCAGCCTAATGGTCACCCTTCCTAAAAAAGGAAACCTTAGCGAATGCAGCAACTGGAGAGGCATAATGCTATTGTCTATCCCTAGCAAAGTCTTCTGCAGGATTATTTTAGATAGGATACTGGATCAGCCCTGGACAAACAGCTAAGAAAAGAGCAAGCTGGGTTCAGGAAAGACAAATCATGCACAGACCATATTGCAACCCTGAGAATCATCATCGAACAGTGCGTAGAGTGGCAATCCCCTCTTTATGTAAACTTTGTTGACTTTGAGAAAGCTTTTGATAGCCTAGACAGGGAAGTGCTTTGGAAACTGCTAGGGCACTATGGCCTACCCTCAAAAATCACCAACCTAATAAAAAACATGTACCAAGATTTCAGTGGCCGTGTGATCAGCAAGGGCAAACTCTCAGACACCTTTGCCATCACAACAGGAGTACGGCAGGGTTGCCTCCTCTCTCCTCTGATCTTCCTCATTGCCATTGATTGGATAATGAGAAAAACAACCAAAGATCATCGGACAGGAATCCAGTGGACCTTGTTTACACAGCTCGAGGACCTGGACTTTGCAGATGACCTTGCAATACTCTCTGAAAACCACACACACATGCAACAGAAGACAGACAGACTGCAGGCAAACAGCGAACAGCTTGGGCTCAAGATCAACACCGGTAAAACGAAGACAATGAAGATAAATCCGCGGGTACATAACCCCATCACACTTGGAGGAGAGGCCATAGAAGATCTGGAACACTTCACATATCTAGGGAGCAACATCAGCAGGGATGGAGGAGCAGACAGGGACATAGAGCAAAGAATCAGCAAAGCACAGCTGGCATTTAGGATCTTGCGACCGATCTGGATATCCAAACAGCTCTCTAACAACACCAAGCTACGGATCTTCAACACCAATGTGAAGACCGTCCTGCTCTATGGCTCTGAAACATGGAAGACTAACGAGGGCCTAATAAACAAGCTCCAGGTGTTTGTAAATAAATGCCTGCGTTACATCCTCAAGCTATGGTGGCCCATCAAAACCACAAATGAGGAGTTATGGAGGATCGCAAAACAGGACAGTATAGCTAGTACCATCAAAAGGAGAAAGTGGAACTGGATAGGCCACACCCTTAGAAAGGACACAGATAACGTCACAAGGCAGGCCCTGGACTACAACCCACAGGGGAAGAGGAAACAGGGCAGGCCAAGAAACACCTGGAGACGTTCCACTCTCCAGGACCTGAAGGACATTGGCATGAGCTGGCAGGAAGCAAAAGCGCAGGCCCAGAAGAGAGTGAGATGGAGAGCTCTGGTGGACGCCCTATGCCCCTCGACGGGGTAAAGAGGATTAAGTCAAGTAAGTCAAGTCTACGCATATAGCTTGTTGCTTAGCAGAAAAGGAAATACAAAAATAAGCTTTTAAATATTAAAAGATATATATTTTCGTGAACGGAAATGGCAGCTTCCTTACTCGGATTTCGGGATCTGTAGTTCCAGACTCTATATAGAATTTGGAGTCAGATGTACTGTAAATATGAAATAAATGCTTAAACATGTAGCTAGGTGTAATGTTAGAGACCACAGAAGACATATGTAAATATGAAGTAAATGCTTAAACATGTAGCTAGGTGTAATGTTAGAGACCACAGAAGACATGTCAATATGAAATAAATGTAACATGTAGCTAGGTGTAATGTTAAGAGTCCACAGAAGACATGTAAATATGAAATAAATGCTTAAACATGTAGCTATAGGTGTAATGTTAGAGACCACAGAAGACATGTAAATATGAAATAAATGCTTAAACATGTAGCTAGGTGTAATGTTAAGAGTCCACAGAAGACATGTAAATATGAAATACATGCTTAAACATGTAGCTATAGGTGTAATGTTAGAGACCACAGAAGACATGTAAATATGAAATAAATGCTTAAACATGTAGCTATAGGTGTAATGTTAGAGACCATAGAAGACATGTAAATATGAAATAAATGCTTAAACATGTAGCTATAGGTGTAATGTTAGAGACCACAGAAGACATGTAAATATGAAATAAATGCTTAAACATGTAGCTAGGTGTAATGTTAGAGACCACAGAAGACATGTAAATATGAAATAAATGCTTAAACATGTAGCTATAGGTGTAATGTTAGAGACCATAGAAGACATGTAAATATGAAATAAATGCTTAAACATGTAGCTATAGGTGTAATGTTAGAGACCACAGAAGACATGTAAATATGAAATAAATGCTTAAACATGTAGCTAGGTGTAATGTTAGAGACCACAGAAGACATGTAAATATGAAATAAATGCTTAAACATGTAGCTAGGTGTAATGTTAGAGACCACAGAAGACATGTAAATATGAAATAAATGCTTAAACATGTAGCTATAGGTGTAATGTTAGAGACCACAGAAGACATGTAAATATGAAATAAATGCTTAAACATGTAGCTATAGGTGTAATGTTAGAGACCACAGAAGACATGTAAATATGAAATAAATGCTTAAACATGTAGCTATAGGTGTAATGTTAGAGACCACAGAAGACATGTAAATATGAAATAAATGCTTAAACATGTAGCTATAGGTGTAATGTTAGAGACCACAGAAGACATGTAAATATGAAATAAATGCTTAAACATGTAGCTATAGGTGTAATGTTAGAGACCACAGAAGACATGTAAATATGAAATAAATGCTTAAACATGTAGCTATAGGTGTAATGTTAGAGACCACAGAAGACATGTAAATATGAAATAAATGCTTAAACATGTAGCTATAGGTGTAATGTTAGAGACCACAGAAGACATGTAAATATGAAATAAATGCTTAAACATGTAGCTATAGGTGTAATGTTAGAGACCACAGAAGACATGTAAATATGAAATAAATGCTTAAACATGTAGCTATAGGTGTAATGTTAGAGACCACAGAAGACATGTAAATATGAAATAAATGCTTAAACATGTAGCTATAGGTGTAATGTTAGAGACCACAGAAGACATGTAAATATGAAATAAATGCTTAAACATGTAGCTATAGGTGTAATGTTAGAGACCACAGAAGACATGTAAATATGAAATAAATGCTTAAACATGTAGCTAGGTGTAATGTTAGAGACCACAGAAGACATGTAAATATGAAATAAATGCTTAAACATGTAGCTAGGTGTAATGTTAGAGACCACAGAAGACATGTAAATATGAAATAAATGCTTAAACATGTAGCTATAGGTGTAATGTTAGAGACCACAGAAGACATGTAAATATGAAATAAATGCTTAAACATGTAGCTATAGGTGTAATGTTAGAGACCACAGAAGACATGTAAATATGAAATAAATGCTTAAACATGTAGCTATAGGTGTAATGTTAGAGACCACAGAAGACATGTAAATATGAAATAAATGCTTAAACATGTAGCTATAGGTGTAATGTTAGAGACCACAGAAGACATGTAAATATGAAATAAATGCTTAAACATGTAGCTATAGGTGTAATGTTAGAGACCACAGAAGACATGTAAATATGAAATAAATGCTTAAACATGTAGCTATAGGTGTAATGCTAGAGACCACAGAAGACATGTAAATATGAAATAAATGCTTAAACATGTAGCTATAGGTGTAATGTTAGAGACCATAGAAGACATGTAAATATGAAATAAATGCTTAAACATGTAGCTATAGGTGTAATGTTAGAGACCATAGAAGACATGTAAATATGAAATAAATGCTTAAACATGTAGCTATAGGTGTAATGTTAGAGACCATAGAAGACATGTAAATATGAAATAAATGCTTAAACATGTAGCTATAGGTGTAATGTTAGAGACCATAGAAGACATGTAAATATGAAATAAATGCTTAAACATGTAGCTATAGGTGTAATGTTAGAGACCACAGAAGTGAACATTTCAGGCCTGTTTTCTCAACTCACTGTTTCTCTGTAAGACATTACTCTATAGAGCATCGCAGTCCCGCCCCCTACCAGGGCCCAGGAAATTATTCTCAGTTCATTTTCCTCATAGACATTTCAAAAAGTATTTATTTAAAGACATTTTAAGCCTCGTACAAAGACAACTCGTGTTGTGACAAATCATGACAACAAACACAATTTTTTGGACCGAATTAGAAAGAATTTTAAAAAGCTGCAGGTTACAAAACACATTTTGTGTTGTTTTTCTTCTTTGTAATTCTTTGTTTGGTCCAAAATATTGTGTTTATTGTCATGAATTGTCACGACTCCAGTTGGCTATACCGTCTTTAAATGAATACTTTTTGAAATGTCTATGAGGACAAATGCATTGGGAATAGTTTCCTGGGCCTGGCATCGTCATGAAACACATTACTAAGTCAGGGGTTCTTCTCAATGTTTGCCCCCAGGGGCTGGGGACCCCTGGGGTCCCCTGGGGACGGCTGGGGTCCCCTGGGGACGGCTGGGGACCCCTGGGGTCCCCTGGGGACCCCCGGACATGCTCTGCCCCCCCCGCCCACCTCTCCACCACCAATACAAACTGACCGCTATACAATAACCTTAACCCATTCTGAACGGGAACCCCTTTTGGTGTCAGCATCATGTCATGCTTTAGCTGTTGAAAAATAGCAGATCTACAAGCTCATAAAACTTCAGGAAACTGTCAGGATGTAGAAGAGGTTTTTTTTAATCTGATCTCAGGTGAAAATGCATCATAAATAAATACTGAAACCAGATATAATCATTAAGGAACGTTTATGCATGTCACTCATGTGTGTTCTAATCTACTGTATGTAAACGGTTCATTTACATTTTCCTTTTAGTTAATACAGCCTAATCTGGGAACCCTGAGAGAAAATAAATAAAAGAGATCTTCTACATGATCAAAAGATTCTGCTATTTAAAAAAAAAAAAGGATTTGTAGACATTTGAAACATTCTGCACCTCTTTGTGCTTTAGCTTAGCCCATTCTGACCGGGCACCCATTTTCTTTTTTGAAAAATCGAAGAACGACTGACATTTTTTTAGAATCTGATCTCAGGTCAGAATGGGGTTAATCAGACCAGTGTGTGTCCGGCGGAAAACGCTTATGAATCTGATCTCAGGTCAGAATGGGTTAAAGTACATGTCCACGCAGATACTTTTGTACTTTTCACTCAAGTACATTTTGAATTCCGGGCTTTTACTCGTACCAGAGTATTGCTATATATGTTGCAGTATTGATGCTGCAACATATATATACATATACATACATATATATAACCCATTCTGACCTGAGATCAGATTCATACGAGGTTTCCACTGGACACACACTGGTCTGATCAACCCATTCTGACCTGAGATCAGATTCATACGAGGTTTCCACTGGACACACACTGGTCTGATCAACCCATTCTGACCTGAGATTAGATTCTAAAAATGTCAGTCGCTCTTCAATTTTTCAAAAAATAGCAGACCTACAAGCTCATAGCGCGCCACTCGGTGGCGCGCTATGAGCTTGTAGGTCTGCTATTTTTCAATAGCTAAAGCATGACATGATGCTGACACCAGAATGGGTGCCCGTTCAGAATGGGATAAGCTAAAGTAAAAAAATAAATAAAAAATAATACTGAGTACTTTTTCCACCATGGCTACGTATGATGATGTCACAGTCTGCTGACGATGTCACAGTCTGCTGACGATGTCACAGTCTGCTGACGATGTCACAGTCTGCTGACGATGTCACAGTCTGCTGACGATGTCACAGTCTGCTGACGATGTCACAGTCTGCTGACGATGTCACAGCCTGCTGATGATGTCACAGTCTGCTGACGATGTCACAGTCTGCTGACGATGTCACAGCCTGCTGATGATGTCACAGTCTGCTGACGATGTCACAGTCTGCTGACGATGTCACAGCCGCGACAGTCTGGTGGGCACTGGCTCGTCGTCACTGTCACAGTCGCTGCAGTTACCACAGCAGCACTGCAGGGGGAGACAGAGGGCAGGCAGGCCATCAGAGACACTGTTAACACCAAGGACTGTCTAAAGAGGACAAGAAGCGAAGACCGTACGGGCGACGCCATGTTGCTCACATGGTGCTCCATGGAAGGAAAGAAACATGTGCAGTTGAGACCCAAGGACTGTATAAAGAGGACAGGAAGCGAAGACTGTACGGGTGCCACCATGTTGCTCCATGGAAGGAAAGAAACATGCGCAGTTGAGACCAGGAAGTTGGACATGCATATGGCACAAATGGCCCAGCAGATGGCGTGAGGTGACTAAAGACCTTGCTGAATGTAGGGACGCTTGTATCTCACTCTTCTGCCAGCCTATATGCTGAAGCCAGCTTGGCTCAGTGCTCACCATGAACGGACTGACTGAGACAGCCGTGTCATGATCAGTGCAACTATAATATCTATATAATCTTATGTAATACAGTGGTTTTCAACCTGGTCTGGGGACCACCAGCACCCTTGAGGGGGTTTCAGCTAGGTAGTCTCCAGCTTGGTAACCAAATGGACTCTTATAGATCTTTAACTCTTGAGAGCGTAACCCGTCCATTTGGTTTCATTTTAAACTCTCAAGAGTTCAATTATTGTTAAGATCTGCATAATAAGTCTACACAAGAGAATGTAGAATAATTGTTATTTTGATCAACTTTTGCCTGTTGTCTCTCCTTAAGTAGGCTACCATCATCAATACACATGCTGTATTGATGATCGTACATGGAGAGATTGTGGTCAAGATCTTTTGACCAAGACCCAAGTTTTGGGTCTGAGAGGCTACATCTCATAAAAAAATGGTGGTCCATATGGATAAAATGCCCAATAAATAATGGGACTTGATACAAAAAGGTTTGAAAACCACTGTATTACATACAATTATATAGATATTATAGTTGCACTGATCATGACACGGCTGTCTCAGTCAGTCCGTTCATGGTGAGCACTGAGCCAAGCTGGCTTCAGCATATAGGCTGGCAGAAGAGTGAGATACAAGCGTCCCTACATTCAGCAAGGTCTTTAGTCACCTCACGCCATCTGCTGGGCCATTTGTGCCATATGCATGTCCAACTTCCTGGTCTCAACTGCGCATGTTTCTTTCCTTCCATGGAGCAACATGGTGGCACCCGTACAGTCTTCGCTTCCTGTCCTCTTTATACAGTCCTTGTTGAGACCAAGGAAGCTGAACGAGGAAGTGTTGGCTGCATAAAGCCCACTGCGCATGTTTCTTTCCTTCCATGGAGCACCATGTGAGCAACATGGCGGCGCCCTTACGGTCTCCGCGTCCCGTCCTCTTTATACAGTCCTTGGTTAACACTAGGAAGTCTGAAAAAAATTCACTACTACTCAGTCGGCTGAAAAGTCAGGGGGACCGTGTTTTTGGTGCGATTTGATTGGCCACTCTCTCCCCCCATCTCACACATTTTTTACTCATTTAAAAAAATTCAAAATACCGTGTAAACTACGAAATTGGGGCTTTCATTTGGTATATAGATCGGTTGTGTAGGCCCTCTCTACGAAACGATATCAAGTGAAAAGGAAATGTCGGGGGAATCGGTTTGTAAAAGACACCATTATCAAGCAGCGCAAAAAAAAAGGCGAGTGGGTGAGAAAGGGGGACGGCGGTCGATTGTGCCGATATAGCCAGACTGAGTAGGAGATATATGCCTAAAATCATATTTACAAAACGTTTCAAATGGAAAAAAAAAACAGAGATGATTTCAATCGAATATTTAGACAAAGTCATGCAAGGGGAACTTTCTCTGGACTCCATGGGCTAAGAAAATAAACTTTTAATTCTCAAATCCGGTCAGAATGGCTGCTCCGACGTCGTAGTGTTAAATAAATGGGTGAAAACAGCCCTCAGCTATTCCTGGTAGAAATACTATTATACTACTACTAATAATAATAATACTAATAACGGGATGAGCTCCTCCAACTACGCTCCTCTATCCTCTGTAATATCAGGCCGATCGATCCTCTACCTCCGGAGATTCGTCCCAGAAAGAGGGGGAGACGGGGGGGTGTACGAACGAGACTGAGGAGGCGTCGCTTCAGACCCCATCTCCCCTCCATCATTCTGGCTAATGTTCGCTCTCTCAGGTACAAGATGGATATACTACACGCCAAGTGCCGCCTGGAGAGAGCCTACAAAGAAGCCTGTGTCATCGCCTTGACTGAAACCTGGCTCAATGAGACCATACTGGACTCTGATGTCCGTCTGGATGGATTCACCATCATACGGGCGGACAGGACGGGTCAGTCGGACAAGGACAGTGGTGGAGGGGTCTGCATTTACGTCAACGACAGGTGGTGTAATAACATCAAGGTCCACAACACAGTCTGTACACCTAACATTGAGATGTTAACCCTGTCACTCCGCCCTTTCTATCTCCCAAGAGAATTCCCAACGGTGGTTGTTGGGTGTGTTTACATCCAGCCTAAAGCTAACTATAGAATAGCAGCAGGGCTAGTAGCCGAGGCAGCTAATTCTTTGATGGCTAGGTACCCCGAAGCCCCGTTGTTTATTCTGGGAGACTACAACAATTGTAGACTCGAGGGGTCTCCTGCCCTCTCTCCATCAATATGTGGACGTTCCCACGAGGAAAGAACGGATCCTGGATCTGTGTTACGGAAATATTGTTGATGCTTTTAGTGTTCGAGCGCACCCTCCACTGGGAGGCTCGGACCACAACACGGTGTTTCTGCTTCCGCACTACAAACCGGAGCTGAAGCTGTCCAAACCGCAGACCTTCTGCGCCCCTCAGTGGACGGAGGACGCAACTACACAGCTGCAGGGCTCTCTGGCCTGCATGGACTGGGACGTCTTTGAAGGCGTCTTGGACGAGAGGGTCTCCGTGATCACCGATTACATCAAATTCTGTATCACCACCACTATACCCACAAAGACAATAACAAAATATCCTAATTCTAAACCATGGATTACTCCTCATATTAAATATAGTCTCAGTGAAAAGCAGAAGGCTTTTCAACGCAAGGACTGGGCCGTCCTCAAAATAATTGACAGGCAAATTAGGAATGATATTCTTAAGGCCAAACTCAAATACAAAAATAATATAGAGCAGGAGTTTAAAAACATGAACACAAAACAAGCCTTCAATAAAGTAAAAATCCTAACTGGTGGTGAGACAAGACAAAAGAACTGCACAACTCCAGATCCTACCACCTTTGCAAACACTCTGAACACTTTTTACAAACGGTTTGACAATCACGACTACTCTGCTGCCTGTGAGGAACTGTTGGGAGCCCTCCCCTTTCAGGAGCCGTCGCATCCCCCTTTCACCGAGGAGGACGTCCGACAGCTGCTGGCCACGTGTAAGCCTGGCAAGGCACCAGGGCCGGATGGCATCTCGGCTAAGGTGCTCAAGCTCTGTGCCATGGAGCTCTCCCCCATCCTTCACTCCATCTTCTGGGAATCCTACAGGACAGCATCCGTACCCACCCCCTGGAAAGCATCCACCATCATACCGGTACCCAAGAAACCCCGCCCCTCAGAACCTAACCACTATAGACCCGTAGCATTAACATCAATAATGATGAAATGCCTGGAAAGACTGATCCTAAACATCATTCTGCCAGCTGTCAGGTCACAGCTGGACCCTTTCCACTTTGCCTATCGGGCAAAGAGGGGGACAGAGGATGCTGTGGCATGCCTCCTTCATTCCCTTCTCCAACATCTGGACTCATCTTCGGACAATTTTGCCACTATTCTCTTCGTTGATTTCAGTTCTGCTTTCAACACTATTCAACGCCATCACATGATCAAGAAACTGCACCTCCTCAATATCCCACCACTCCTCATACACTGGACTCACAGTTTCCTGAGTAACAGACCACAAGCAGTTAAAGTAGGTACATCATTTTCATCAACTGTTATCACCAACACAGGGGCCCCCCAAGGCTGTGTCCTCAGTCCTTTCCTCTACACACTGTACACAAATGACTGTACTAGCCCCTCACCCAGCAACATCACATATTTACAATACTCTGATGATACTGCTATTCTCGGACTGCTCCATGACAATAACTCTATCACGGTCTATCAGAACACCATTTCTCTTTTTACACAGTGGTGCACTGACAGCTATTTAGTGTTGAATGTGGACAAAACAAAAGAACTGGTCATTGTAACAACCCACACTGGACTTAACCCACTTTTCATTAATGGTAAGACAATAGAACAGGTTGCCAGTTTCACATAAATGGTAAATGGTGCATTTATATAGCGCTTTTATCCAAGGCGCTTTACAGAGATTGTGCATTACATTCACCCATTCACACACACATTCATACACCGATGGCAGCGGAAACCATGCAAGGCACCAACTAGCACATCGGGAGCAATTAGGGGTTCAGTGTCTTGCTCAAGGACACTTCCAGGCACCATCCAGGCACTCTACCCCTGAGCCACCGCCGCCACATATCTTGGACTCACCCTGGACAATAGACTTAGGTTTGATCAACATATTACATCTATCCAGTCACGTTTTCAGCAAAGACTTCATGTAATCCGCAAGTTAAGATCATTATCTGTTGCTCCTCATCTTCTTTTACTATTGTACAAAAGCATTATCCAACCTATTCTGTTGTACTGTTCCGCATGTTTTTACAACATACTACCCATGCCTAACAGAAACAAACTTTTCAGTATCACCCGTATTGCTTCCAAGATTATCGGACTTCCCACACCAACACTTTCTGATATGAAGAATAATGCCATCACACGGCTAGCACTCTCAATATCACGTGACACTGATCATCCCCTGTATCGCTTCTTCAACCTCATGCCATCAGGACAAAGATACAGAACCTTACCCTGGAAAAAGGTCCCTTTCAGTAGGACTTTAGTCCCCTCAGCCATCGCGGCATTAAACAAACTGCCCCGCCGATAGGACTCCAAACAGTCTACTACTAATAGTAATGTAATAGTAATAGTAATAGTAATATAATATAATATAATATAATATAATATAATATAATATAATATAATATAATATAATATAATATAATATTAATATAATAGTAATATAATAGTAATATAATAGTAATAGTAATAGTAATAGTAATATAATAGTAATAGTAATAGTAATATAATAGTAATATAATAGTAATAGTAATAGTAATATAATAGTAATAGTAATAGTAATAGTAATAGTAATAGTAATATAATAGTAATATAATAGTAATAGTAATATAATAGTAATAGTACCTGGACTCCAAACAGTCTCTGTAGTAAAGGGCGTTTGGGAGGGGGGAGGGGCTGACGTCTCCAGTCGAGGTCAGAGGTCAACGAACCATCCTGATGAAAAACATTCAGATCGGAGAAGACCTCTGTCTCTATCATCTGGAGAGAGAGAGAGAGAGAGAGACATAGAGAGACAGAGAGAGAGAGAGAGAGAGAGAGACAGAGAGAGACAGAGAGAGACAGAGAGAGAGAGAGAGAGACATAGAGAGAGAGAGAGAGAGAGAGACAGAGAGAGAGAGAGAGACATAGAGAGACAGAGAGAGAGAGAGAGAGAGAGAGAGAGAGAGAGAGAGAGAGAGAGAGAGAGAGAGAGACAGAGACAGAGAGAGAGAGAGAGAGAGAGAGAGAGAGAGAGAGAGAGAGAGAGAGAGAGAGAGAGAGAGAGAGAGAGACATAGAGAGACAGAGAGAGAGAGAGAGAGAGAGAGAGAGAGAGAGAGAGAGAGAGAGAGAGAGAGAGATAGAGAGAGACATAGAGAGACAGAGAGAGAGAGAGAGAGAGAGAGAGAGAGAGAGAGAGAGAGAGAGAGAGAGAGAGAGAGAGAGAGAGAGAAATACATCACATACAACGAACTCACACAATCACAACACAAACTAGAAACATATTTGGCTCTAAACAGACAGTATACTGTGGCAGACTACCTAACCACAGTAACTGATAAAAACCTGAGAAAGACTTTGACAATGTACAGACTGAGTGATCATAGTCTGGCAATAGAGAAGGGCAGACACAGACAGACCTGTGCTGTCACTGTGATGACGGAGCTATGGAGACAGAGTTACACTTCTTAACACAATGTAAAAACTACACACTGTGATGACGGAGCTATAGAGACAGAGTTACACTTCTTAACACAAGTAAGACGCGCAAACGCGTGAAGCGAACGCAGCTCGTGTGTGTGTGGTTGTGTGTGTGTGTGCTACAGCTGCGCCCTGTGTGTGTGTGTGTGTGTGTGTGCGTGCGTGCGTGCCACAGCTGCGCCCTCTGGTGGCGGGCCGGTGGTGTAACAGCGTGACACCACACAGCGTGACACACACACAGACACTCAGCCCCTGCTGTCATAGTAAGTGGCTCACTGCGTTCGCAACAATGTAAAAACTACACACTGTGATGACGGAGCTATAGAGACAGAGTTACACTTCTTAACACAATGTAAAAACTACACACTGTGATGACGGAGCTATAGAGACAGAGTTACACTTCTTAACACAATGTAAAAACTACACACTGTGATGACGGAGCTATGGAGACAGAGTTACACTTCTTAACACAATGTAAAAACTACACACTGTGATGACGGAGCTATGGAGACAGAGTTACACTTCTTAACACAATGTAAAAACTACACACTGTGATGACGGAGCTATGGAGACAGAGTTACACTTCTTAACACAATGTAAAAACTACACACTGTGATGACGGAGCTATAGAGACAGAGTTACACTTCTTAACACAATGTAAAAACTACACACTGTGATGACGGAGCTATAGAGACAGAGTTACACTTCTTAACACAATGTAAAAACTACACACTGTGATGACGGAGCTATAGAGACAGAGTTACACTTCTTAACACAATGTAAAAACTACACACTGTGATGACGGAGCTATAGAGACAGAGTTACACTTCTTAACACAATGTAAAAACTACACACTGTGATGACGGAGCTATAGAGACAGAGTTACACTTCTTAACACAATGTAAAAACTACACACTGTGATGACGGAGCTATGGAGACAGAGTTACACTTCTTAACACAATGTAAAAACTACACACTGTGATGACGGAGCTATGGAGACAGAGTTACACTTCTTAACACAATGTAAAAACTACACACTGTGATGACGGAGCTATGGAGACGTAGTTACACTTCTTAACACAATGTAAAAACTACACACTGTGATGACGGAGCTATGGAGACAGAGTTACACTTCTTAACACAATGTAAAAACTACACACTGTGATGACGGAGCTATAGAGACAGAGTTACACTTCTTAACACAATGTAAAAACTACACACTGTGATGACGGAGCTATGGAGACAGAGTTACACTTCTTAACACAATGTAAAAACTACACACTGTGATGACGGAGCTATAGAG
>NC_139697.1:104782863-104802111 GCF_964188405.1 Protomyctophum parallelum | reverse complement strand
GCTGCGTGCAGGTCCTGCAGACCGCAGCAGACCTGCGCGCAGTAGAACACGGCTCTGCTCTCGGCGAAGCCGGACTCCGGCGCCCCCATGTGGTAGATGTGGAACTTGAGGTCTCCTCCGTTCATCAGAGTCAGCACCAGGCACAGAGCCCGTCGGGTCTCGTAGGCGTACGCCAGGCTCACCTGTTGGAGCACGGCGGTGTTGTTTTAGTCGACTAAAACTTAAGACGAAAAATGTTTCGTCAACTACCTTTATTTTTCACCGACTAAAACGAAATGGAAACGAAATGAAAACTAAGACATGTGTAGAATGACATGATGTAGAAACAGAAGACATGTGTAGAATGACATGATGTAGAAACAGAAGACATGTGTAGAATGACATGACGTAGAGACAGAAGACATGTGTAGAATGACATGACGTAGAAACAGAAGACATGTGTAGAATGGAATGATCTGACTCACGACAAAGCGGCTGTTGACCTTCTCCAGGATGACCTTCTCGTTGAGCGCCATGGCCTCTCCTCTCCTCTTCTTCATCCTCTTCTTCTCCAGCGTCTTGCAGGCGTACATCTTCCCCGTGGCGCGCACCTGGCACGCAGACACCTGCACAGCACGCCCAGCTCGTTAGGATAACCACGCCCAGCTCGTTAGGATAACCACTCCCAGCTCGTTAGGATAACCACACCCACCTCATTATAATAACCACACCCACCTCATTATAATAACCACACCCTCCTCAAATGGACAGTTCAGTTTGATATTTTTGGCGTCACGGTTCCATACTTTATTTTTTATATTCATGAAATGCAAATTCCAGATTTTTTTTATTTTTTTTACCACAAATTAAGATACATGTGTTACTCTATCATACCATCAGTAATAAACAATGTTGTTTATGGGCTTGTAATAATAATAATAATAATAATAATAATAATAATAATAATAATGATAGGATTCTCACCTCTCCAAAACCTCCCTTCCCCAAAACTCTGTACAGACGAAATGTGTACTTGTTCACCGGCTGTCTGCAGAGAACACAAACATTACATTGTTATTGTCTATTGATGATCCGTTCTTGAAGGTGTTGTGTGTGCGTGCGGTGCGTGCGTGCGTGCGTGCGTGCGTTGCGTGCGTGCGTGCGTGCGTGCGTGCGTACCTCTCCAGCCACTTCCACTGTAGGAAGCGGTTCTTGAACATCATGCTGTCCAGATAGTCTGCAAACGGAGCCACGCTGAGGTAGTCATGGATGAGTCTGTAACACACACACACACACACACACACACACACACACACACACACACACACACACACACACACACACACACACACACACACACACACACACACACACACACACACACACACACACACACACACACACACACACACACACACACACACACACACGGTAAAGCAACTAACTAAAGCGATGAACTCTTTTGGGGGCGTTGCCTTTTCAACCCTTCCTCTGGGTGTGGGTGTGTGTGTGTGTGTGTGTGTGTGTGTGTGTGTGTGTGTCGTGTGTGTGTGTGTGTGTGTATGTGTGTGTGTGTGTGTGTGTGTGTGTGTGGTGTGTGTGTGTGTGTGTGTGTCTTACGTGGTGGTCTCCTTAAACAGGTCTTTTGGAGGCATTCTGGTCCAACCCCTCTGCACAGCGAGTCTTCAACACCTCACCTATCAACGTCATGTCATCCTCTGACTGAAATATCACACATATCTTTATTAGTATCACACCTTATTAACACCTCATCTGTCATCCTCTGACTGAAATATCACACATATCTTTATTAGTATCACACCTTATTAACACCTCATCTGTCATCCTCTGACTGAAATATCACACATATCTTTATTAGTATTACACCTTATTAACACCTCATCTGTCAACCTGACTGAAATATCACAATTTGTTTTTATTAGCAACAGTAAGACCCTCGCCCTAAACGCGTACACTGGCCATATATTGGAGCGTGTCTTGAGTGTACAGGGGTTTGATGGGGTCAGATCAACATACTGTATGGAATGTCAGAACAGGTCAGCTCCATATATGGAGATCTAAGGGTGGTAGCGGGGACATTCTCTCCAGGTGTACAGGGTTTGACGAGGGCCCGGGTAGGGGCCAGGGAGCTTAAGGCCCGGTCCTGTTTGAGAACTCTAGTTTTCGCCGGCTGCACACATAACTTTGGGGCGTCTAGAGTTTGAATGGACAGCTATCAGTCCAAAGGGAGACATAGAAGAGGAAGGATGGATGGGGAAGGATCAACATATGGAATGTGTCAGAACAGGTTCTGACACATATCCATATATGGAGATCTAAGGGTTTGAGGTCAGATGTAGTAAGAGTTGCTGGCCAATATTATTACTATGACATGGCTCACCATATATGGGAAATGCTATAGATTCAATAGTAAATTAAATGCTATAGATTCAATAGTAAATTAAATGCTATAGATTCAATAGTAAATTAAATGCTATAGATTCAATAGTAAATTAAATGCTATAGATTCAATAGTAAATTAAATGCTATAGATTCAATAGTAAATTAAATGCTATAGATTCAATAGTAAATTAAATGCTAGATTCAATAGTAAATGAGACCTGCGGTCACATTGAACCAAATCACCCAGGATGGTGCATTGGTTATCCTATAGTTAATACATTAGTTATCCTATAGTTAATACATTAGTTATCCTATAGTTAATACATTAGTTATCCTATAGTTAATACATTAGTTATCATATAGTTAATACATTAGTTATCCTATAGTTAATACATTAGTTATCCTATAGTTAATACATTAGTTATCCTATAGTTAATACATTAGTTATCCTATAGTTAATACATTAGTTATCCTATAGTTAATACATTAGTTATCCTATAGTTAATACATTAGTTATCCTATAGTTAATACATTAGTTATCCTATAGTTTAATACATTAGTTATCCTATAGTTAATACATTAGTTATCCTATAGTTAATACATTAGTTATCCTATAGTTAATACATTAGTTATCCTATAGTTAATACATTAGTTATCCTATAGTTAATACATTAGTTATCCTATAGTTAATACATTAGTTATCCTATAGTTAATACATTAGCTATCCTATAGTTAATACATTAGTTATCCTATAGTTAATACATTAGTTATCCTATAGTTAATACATTAGCTATCCTATAGTTAATACATTAGTTATCCTATAGTTAATACATTAGTTATCCTATAGTTAATACATTAGTTATCCTATAGTTAATACATTAGTTATCCTATAGTTAATACATTAGTTATCCTATAGTTAGAACATGAATAGCCTACATTATTTAATGCATTGTAAACTTAGTAGTAAATCAGTTGAACAAACGTTTGTGTTGAAGAAGGTTTCCAGCAGCTGCTGTCCACACGCCCTCCTGTGGTCATCTGGAGATAGTTCATACTTCACCTGCAGACACACACACACACACACACACCACACACACACACACACACACACACACACACACACACACACACACACACACACACACACACACACACACACACACACACACACACACACACACACACACACACACACACACACACACACACACACACACACACACACACACACAGGTATTTAGACAGACAGACACAGACACAGACACAGAGACAGAGACAGAGACAGACAGACACAGACACAGACACAGACACAGACACAGACACAGACACAGAGACAGACAGACAGACAGACAGACACAGAGACAGAGACAGAGACAGAGACACAGAGAGACAGAGAGACAGACAGACAGAGACAGAGACAGAGACAGAGACAGAGACAGAGACAGAGACAGAGACAGAGACAGAGACAGAGAGACAGACAGACAGAGAGAGAGACAGAGACAGAAGACAGAGACAGAGACAGAGACACAGACATACAGACAGACAGACAGACACAGACAGGCAGCCTGTCTCACCACAGCGTCCAGGAAGTGGATGCATGGCCGTAGCTCCGGTCTGGTGTCACAGAACTGTCTGAAGAGAAGACGTCCGATTGGCTGTCGCTCACACAGACTGCTGTAGTCCTTCTCTGTTAAATGACGCACGCACACACATACACACAAACACATTTTAACCCATTCTGACCTGAGATCAGATTCATACGAGGTTTCCACTGGACACACACTGGTCTGATTAACCCATTCTGACCTGAGATCAGATTCATACGAGGTTTCCACTGGACACACACTGGTCTGATTAACCACAACAATATTTGACAGTGAGAAGACTTATTTTTTTTTTTTTAATTGATTTTGATATACGAGTGAATCAATGAATAGTGTGCATCAGTGTCTTGCCCAAGGACACTTCGACATGTAGACAGGAGGAGCCGGGATTCGAACCGCCGACCCATGGATCATTGGACGACCTGCTCTACCTCCTGAGCCACAGTCGCCCATATATATGAAGTACTTTAGTTTAAAAAGGTGCAGGGGTCTTAAACGCATTCAGACCGGAGGACTATTCCACAAATGTCTTCTAAATCCTGACAGTTTTCTGAAAAACCCATGTTTCTGTGTCAGTGGTTCTCACAGGGTTAAAACCCCATGTTTCCCTATGTCAGTGGTTCTCACAGGGTTAAAACCCTATGTTTCTATATAAATGGTTCTCACAGGGTTAAAATACTATGTTTCTATGTCAATGGTTCTCACAGGGTTAAAACCCTATGTTTCCCTATGTCAGTGGTTCTCACAGGGTTAAAACCCTATGTTTCTATGTCAGTGGTTCTCACAGGGTTAAAACCCTATGTTTCTATGTCAGTGGTTCTCACAGGGTTAAAACCCCATGTTTCTATGTCAGTGGTTCTCACAGGGTTAAAACCCTATGTTTCTATGTCAGTGGTTCTCACAGGGTTAAAACCCCATGTTTCTATGTCAGTGGTTCTCACAGGGTTAAAACCCTATGTTTCTATGTCAGTGGTTCTCACAGGGTTAAAACCCTATGCTTCTATGTCAGTGGTTCTCACAGGGTTAAACATCATGTTTCTATGTCAGTGGTTCTCACAGGGTTAAAACCCTATGGCCCTCATGTATCAACCGTGCGTACGCCAAAATATGGGCGCACGCCGAAATTACCGACATTTTCGGCATTTAACATTTCCGGCAAAGCTTGAAATTGAACTTGAGTAGGACAAATAGTCACGTCTGGTCGGGAGCTTCCGTACGCAATTGTCCTCACCTGTTTTTCTGTCCTAGAACAGCGGAGCAGCATTGTCTGACCAGCTGAGAGGCTGCCAAAGGCATCGAAACATATGTATTCACTCCTAAAATGTTAATATAAAACTGTATGTATATGGGCTACATGTAAAAAAGAAAAAGAAAAGGAAAAGAAAAAAGGAATAGACCTACAAGATGTGTCTTTCCAACTTTACAATTAAAATCGCGCTTGATTTAAGCCATTTAAACAGTGTTTTGCATGAGCGCATACATGCGAAGATTTGGGCTGTCTGTGCTGGAATATTTCCATGACGTTGGAAAGTAGCCATAGTGCAATGCAGCTGCGGAGAGTCCCAACGTGGTATAGCCTATATTGTAGCCTAATCTACAGCAGGCCGATGTCTTTCTGGAGTTACAGTATGTGCAATATAATAAACCTGACGCATCGCTCGAATGCCAAATGTACCGTGCCAGGCTGCCAGCGCAAGTGGGAACTGCATCGGAGATATAGGTATATTACCCAGCCACCAGCCACACATGAGGCTATGGTTTTGGCTGCACATTCATATAATGACAGTTGACAGCCCGGCCACTGCAGTGACTAACGACTGCGAGGCAATCTAAATAGACTGTCGAACGTGCATGGTCACTTGGTCAGTTGGTCACGGACGGACCACTGTGATAGAGAGAGACAGTTGTTTGCAAATAGCGATATGTGCGTGCGTGCGTGCGGGGGGTGAGGCGGGCAGCAAGGGAAGCGAACTTAGCGAAGCGAGAGGAGAAACAGACAGGGACCCTGCATTAATTAAATAAAGTTGTAGGCCTACCCTGTCACAGGGTAGGCCTACAACTTTATTTAATTCATGCAGGTGTTCGTTCTTTATTTGTTTAACAACACACCAGTTGTTGGGCTTGCAAGTTGCGTGTGCGTGCTGTGCGTGTGTATGAGAGAGGGGGGTGAGGCGTGCAGCAAGGCACGGGAGAAACCTATTTTTTCATGTAACCATGGTTTCAGGAAACGTATTGCCGTTGTTCATGTCGCAAAAACGAGGGCGAGGCTTGATTTCTTAGGGCGTGCCAGATCAAATTCAGCCGTGACATTTATTAACGTGAGAACAAAATTAAGGAAGGATCAGCTGTTTGCGATCACTTTATAAATGCCGTGGCGACGTGGGTGTACTACGAAACCTGCACTCGAATCTGTGGCAGATTTTACACTCGATTGATAAATGAGGGCCTATGTCTCTATGTCAGTGGTTCTCACAGGGTTAAAACCCCATGTTTATATGTCAGTGGTTCTCACAGGGTTAAAACCCTATGTTTCTATGTCAGTGGTTCTCACAGGGTTAAAACCCTATGTTTCTATGTCAGTGGTTCTCACAGGGTTAAAACCTCATGTTTCTATGTCAGTGGTTCTCACAGGGTTAAAACCCTATGTTTCTATGTCAGTGGTGCTCAAACTATTGCATGTATTCGGACACCGACCCCCATCTTAAAATATGTTGTTCCCGCCCCCCCCCCCGAAAAAACTTTTGCTTTCAAAGATTTGCACCACAAGCTTTCAAAAATAGCAGACCTACAAGCTCATAGCGCTCGCTATACGAGCTTGTAGATCTGCTATTCTTCAGCAGCTAAAGTATAACATGATGCTTAAAGCACCAGAAGTTCCCCCGACTGTCCTGAACGGGTTCAAGGGGTTCTGTGTGAGGTTTCAACATGAGCAGCAGCAGCTTCCTGTTCCTGTTTCCTGTGGTTTCAACTCTTCTACTGACACACCGACACTCTCCGGGGGGGGGGGGGGGGGGGGGGGGGCAGATCTCCACCAGGCCATGGGGGGGACAGACAGACAGACAGACAGACAGACAGACAGACAGACAGACAGACAGACAGACAGACAGACAGACAGACAGATCTACGGTGCAAGACACACATGTTGTTTGATCGGTTATCAGTTTGTTGATTGCTTTTGATGCAGCAATTGTCTTTTTCTTTTACATTTATTTTTTAAGTATTGAAAAGCTATTAGGTGGTGAAAGTCCTTAAATGGTCCATCACAGCCCGTTTTCACATTCAGCCAGCGTGCAGAAAGTATCTCCACACGGATCAACGACAGCTCTGCTACAGCCTGTCCCCTCATGGATCAACGACAGCTCTGCTACAGCCTGTCCCCTCTTGGATCAACGACAGCTCTGCTACAGCCTGTCCCCTCTTGATCAACGACAGCTCTGCTACAGCCTGTCCCCTCTTGATCAACGACAGCTCTGCTACAGCCTGTCCCCTCTTGGATCAACGACAGCTCTGCTACAGCCTGTCCCCTCTTGGATCAACGACAGCTCTGCTACAGCCTGTCCCCTCTAAAGTATCTCCACACGGATCAACGACAGCTCTGCTACAGCCTGTCCCCTCATGGATCAACGACAGCTCTGCTACAGCCTGTCCCCTCTAAAGTATCTCCACACGGATCAACGACAGCTCTGCTACAGCCTGTCCCCACACGGATCAACGACAGCTCTGCTACAGCCTGTCCCCTCTTGGATCAACGACAGCTCTGCTACAGCCTGTCCCCTCTAAAGTATCTCCACACGGATCAACGACAGCTCTGCTACAGCCTGTCCCCTCATGGATCAACGACAGCTCTGCTACAGCCTGTCCCCTCTAAAGTATCTCCACACGGATCAACGACAGCTCTGCTACAGCCTGTCCCCACACGGATCAACGACAGCTCTGCTACAGCCTGTCCCCTCTTGGATCAACGACAGCTCTGCTACAGCCTGTCCCCTCTTGATCAACGACAGCTCTGCTACAGCCTGTCCCCTCTTGGCGTGGGACGGTCGGTCCCTCGTTTGTGTGACTCTCCAGGCGCGCTGCGTGTCTGTCTGTGCAATCTTTGGCCGTGTGGCGACTTCACAAACCCTGGCCCCGGGTTTGGTTTTGATGTTAAGGGGGCGTGCACTGACATACTTTACGTTGCGCACTCAATTAAGACTAATTGGTCTTCAGTGGAGATGCAGCGTGCAGCATGGATCTAACACAGAGGACCATTCTTCTGTCAGCATTAACAGAACGCTGCCGTGCGTGTGTGTGTGCGTGTGCGTGTGTGTGTGTGTGTGTGTGTGTGTGTGTGTGATAGGGCTTTAACACTAGCATGTCTCAGAGGTCATTTTGACGTTTATTTTATTTTTTATATTTGAAACATTTCCTAAATATGAATTCTAGCTCAGTCATGCTTTTAGGTTTGGGTTGTGTAGGTTACCTTGCCATGATGTAACTCCAAATGGAGTGGACAAGAAATAAAAAGGTAATTGCTATTAGAAATTGATAATTCAAAATGGGTGTGTGTGTGTGTGTGTGTGTGTGGGGGGGGGGGGGGTTAACCTGTTGTGTGTGTGCGTGTGTGTGTGTGTGTGTGTGTGTGTGTGTGTGTGTGTGTGTGTGTGTGTGTGTGTGTGTGTGTGTGTGTACCTGTTGTGTGTCTCATCTCCTCGCAGAGGCTGATGTGAGGAAACTGAAGCAATGCTTTCCATCTCTTGCTCTTCCCTCTCCTGGCTCCTCCCCCTCCTGGAAGAATTAACATACACTTTAATATTATAATTAACCTCTCCTGGCTCCTCCCCCTCCTGGAAGAATTAACATACACTTTAATATTATAATTAACCTCTCCTGGCCCCTCCCCCTCCTGGAAGAATTAACATACACTTTAATATTATAATTAACCTCTCCTGGCTCCTCCCCCTCCTGGAAGAATTAACATACACTTTAATATTATAATTAACCTCTCCTGGCTCCTCCCCCTCCTGGAAGAATTAACATACACTTTAATATTATAATTAACCTCTCCTGGCTCCTCCCCCTCCTGGAAGAATTAACATACACTTTAATATTATAATTAACCTCTCCTGGCTCCTCCCCCTCCTGGAAGAATTAACATACACTTTAATATTATAATTAACCTCTCCTGGCTCCTCCCCCTCCTGGAAGAATTAACATACACTTTAATATTATAATTAACCTCTCCTGGCTCCTCCCCCTCCTGGAAGAATTAACATACACTTTAATATTATAATTAACCTCTCCTGGCTCCTCCCCCTCCTGGAAGAATTAACATACACTTTAATATTATAATTAACCTCTCCTGGCTCCTCCCCCTCCTGGAAGAATTAACATACACTTTAATATTATAATTAACCTCTCCTGGCTCCTCCCCCTCCTGGAAGAATTAACATACACTTTAATATTATAATTAACCTCTCCTGGCTCCTCCCCCTCCTGGAAGAGAACATACACTTTAATGTTTTTATAATAAATTAACCCATTTTGACCTGAGGCCGAAGAAATAAACCGATTGTGCGCAGATTGAGTGTGCGGAGCTTCCCTTTATTTTTCCCTCGTGTTCCTTTTGTGGCTCCAGCACCTCCCTAAAGTTTTAGCAGATGAGCGGTGGTCCCTCTTCTATTTTTGTCTGACCTGAGGCCGATTAAAAAAAAAAATAGTTTTCTGAAAACCCTCATGTTTCTGTGTCGGTGGTGCTCAAACATTTTCATATCAAGGACCCCCATAATTATATGTATATCTGAAAAATATGTATAAGTTCCAGGGACCCCCCAGACGCAAAGGTTTGAGTTGAAAAATATATATTCAAAGATTTGGGCCACATTTTCACTATTTTTCAAAAATAGCAGACCTACAAGCTCATAACGCGGTCCTCGGTGCCGCGCTGTGGCAAACATGCCAACGTGATTTATTGGGTTTAACGTCAAACGTTGAAAACTGTTAATAAAGTATTCAATCAAAATAAAAGAAAGCTTTAGTGCTGCTGTATGGGGCCGAGACATGGACCCTCACAGTGGAGTCAGTACTGCTGTATGGGGCCTCAGTGGAGTCAGTACTGCTGTATGGGGCCTCAGTGGAGTCAGTACTGCTGTATGGGGCCTCACAGTGGAGTCAGTACTGCTGTATGGACCCTCACAGTGGAGTCAGTAGGCTACTGCTGTATGGGGCCTCAGTGGAGTCAGTACTGCTGTATGGGGCCTCAGTGGAGTCAGTACTGCTGTATGGGGCCTCACAGTGGAGTCAGTACTGCTGTATGGGGCCTCACAGTGGAGTCAGTACTAATGTATGGGGCCGACACGGACCCTCACAGTATAAGAAATGATTCGCGTTAAAATTGTTATTTTCTATCAAAAAGTATTCACCATTTTCTCCGAAAAATTCACTTTTTTTATTTTTTTCTAAATGTTTTTTAAATAGCAGATGTGCAAGCTCACAAGGCAGCACAGAGACCAATGTGATGGGCTTGTAGATTGGCTACAGTTGGCCACAGTCATAGGGGGACCCCTGGACATCCCTTCAAGGACCCCTTAAGGTCCCCGGCCCACACTTTGAGAACCAGTGAGGCAGTGCATTATATTAAACTGTATTATACAATAATAAATAATATAGGCTTGTGCCACACACACACACACACACACACACACACACACACACACACACACACACACACACACGCGGGGGAAACTCTTACCTTCTCGTGCCTTCAGCAGAACCGTGTTTGCAACGATGTTCTCCAACTCCATGACGTGTCCGTTAAATAGAGACTAATTAACTCAATTAACTAGTTCAACTATGACTATAGCCTCTATAGCTAAAGAAAAGCATCAGCTATAGTTGAAGTGTCTTTAATAATAAACTGTTCAGCTCTCAACTAAACTAAACTCACTCAAACTGACAGTTACAGCCTGGCTGCAGTGGTACGTTTTCCTCATCACAGCAGCGTCGCAACACACACACACACACACACACACACACACACACACACACACACACACACACACACACACGTTCTCGTTTCCTCTTTCCCTCTACCGCGTTAGCCACGCCCCCAGGCGTTGCCAAATATGTGCGTCGTGATTAAATATGCACGATGTAAATTGTGACACACACACACACACACACACACACACACACACACACACACACACACACACACACACACACACACACACACACACACACACACACACACACACACACACACACACACACACACACACACACACACACACACACACACACACACACACACACACACACACACACACACACACACCCTTTTCCCCTCACTATGTTTTTTTTGTTTGTTCAGTTTTACCTCCTTTTTTATTATATAGAAGTGTATATTAGTCTCTAAGTCTCTAAATGTTATGATGAATTGAACAAGGTGGACCCTGTTGTAAACCAGTGTAATGCGTTATCGAGTCGTGCTTCAAATGTAGGCTGTAATTCTGCAAAACTGTTAATAAATACGTCAATCAATCAAAAACATTAATAATGTGCAGTAGAGGGCAGTAGGGGGCGCCAGAACACTTTGAATGAATACCATTCCTTTCTGTGATCTCCACCAGGCAAAGATTGTTGACGTTAGTACGCGCGTGCACACACACACACACACACACACACACACACACACACACACACACACACACACACACACACACACACACACACACACACACACACACACACACACACACACACACACACACACACACACACACACACACACACACACACACACACACACCCCCTCTGATAGTCAAGATACATTGTATCCCCAATAAGCAGGCTCTATTTATCTGAATGGTAAAAAAAATCACACCCGTGTGAAGTGAGTGGTGCAACTCCGTGTGGGGTTCCCCGGAGGTTCCAGAAACGAGTGCGTTACCATGTGGGGGTCTCCGGGGGTCCCCCAGGAAGGCGCCCAGGAGGCCGGGCCGGTTCCGGAGAGCTGCCCTACGTCCGAAACGGTTGAGAACCAACAGCTACCGTGTGGGGGTCCCTCTACTGTACCCTCTACTCATGTACTGTACTGTACTGTACTGGCACACCCGAAATCATCATATATACAGTCAATGTGTGTGTGTGTTAGGTGTTGAAATACCACCATGCTATTTTCGTGCTCAACCCAGGCAGCCTGCAGCCAGGCAGCCTGCAGCCAGGCAGCCTGCAGCCAGGCAGCCTGCAGCCAGGCACCCTGCAGCCAGGCACCCTGCAGCCAGGCAGCCTGCAGACAGGCAGCCTGCAGCCAGGCACCCTGCAGCCAGGCACCCTGCAGCCAGGCAGCCTGCAGACAGGCAGCCTGCAGCCAGGCAGCCTGCAGCCAGGCACCCTGCAGCCAGAAACCCTGCAGCCAGGCAGCCTGCAGCCAGCCAGGCAGCCTGCAGCCAGCCAGGCAGCCTGCAGCCAGGCACCCTGCAGCCAGGCACCCTGCAGCCAGGCACCCTGCAGCCAGACACCCTGCAGCCAGGCACCCTGCAGCCTGCAGCCAGACACCCTGCAGCCAGGCACCCTGCAGCCAGGCACCCTGCAGCCAGGCACCCTGCAGCCTGCAGCCAGGCACCCTGCAGCCAGGCAGCCTGCAGCCAGGCACCCTGCAGCCAGGCACCCTGCAGCCAGGCAGCCTGCAGCCAGGCACGCTGCAGCAAGGCAGGCACCCTGCAGCCAGGCACGCTGCAGCCAGGCACCCTGCAGCCAGGCACCCTGCAGCCAGGCAGCCTGCAGCCAGGCAGCCTGCAGCCAGACACCCTGCAGCCAGACACCCTGCACCCTGCAGCCAGGCAGCCTGCAGCCAGGCACCCTGCAGCCAGGCAGCCTGCAGCCAGGCAGCCTGCAGCCAGGCAGCCTGCAGCCAGGCACCCTGCAGCCAGGCAGCCTGCAGCCAGACACCCTGCAGCCAGGCAGCCTGCAGCCAGGCACCCTGCAGCCAGGCACCCTGCAGCCAGGCACCCTGCAGCCAGGCACCCTGCAGCCAGGCACCCTGCAGCCAGGCACCCTGCAGCCAGGCAGCCTGCAGCCAGCCAGGCAGCCTGCAGCCAGGCACCCTGCAGCCAGGCACCCTGCAGCCAGGCAGCCTGCAGCCAGGCACCCTGCAGCCAGGCACCCTGCATCCAGGCAGCCTGCAGCCAGGCAGCCTGCAGCCAGGCAGCCTGCAGCCAGGCAGCCTGCAGCCAGGCAGCCACACACATAGCTCCGTAAGAGAGCACAAAAATGTCAGAACTTAAAGGGGCATTCCACTCATTTTCAACATTTTACTACAGTATGTCGTTATTATACCTTAGAGTTGTTGTCCCCCCCCCCCCCCCCCCCCTCCTCTCATTCTGTGTTTCCTAGAACTGGAGGTCTGAAAAAAATCATTAACATGAATCACATCTTGATGTCATCATGACAGGCTCGGCTCCAGGATGAAATGACTGAGGGGGAATTTGAAAATGGCGAGGGAGCACATCAAATTTTTATATAGTAAATCTATGCTGTACATAAAAGTGAGGGTGCAGAATTTGGAACGGAGGGTGCTGGGCACCCTCTGGCACCCCCGTGGCGCCAGGCCTGCATCATGATGTCATCAAGATGTGACAGTAAAATGTTGAAAATGAGAGGAATGCCCCTTTAAGCAGGAAACCTCTAAAACAAATGAAGGCACACGTGGACACATGATGTTAATTATTAATGAATCTATTTGCATACAGCGAGCAGCTCTACAGTATAACCAGACAGACTCGTTAAGTTAATTTGTTAATAAAAACGACATCAACGACAAAACTTGAGAAAATAACGTAGGGGAAAAGAAAAATCCAGACAAAAAGCGTCAAAAGAAACAAGTGCAACAATCAATCAGCGTTATGTTGAAAGAAGTCCGATCATACAGAGAAATAAAAAAACATATATTCATTCAACATGAAGATAACAGTTCAGTCCACCGAAATACAAACGTTTTACCTGGACATTCTGTGATGTGTTTGATCTCTCTCTCTCTTGGGTAGGGAAAACCCATGGTTACCCAATACCGCCCCCATCTGGCAGAGTCAGGTTAGGGAAAACCCTCATAATGTACGAAACCAAAGCTTTCAGGATTCCATTTCAAAAAGTACTATAAGCCATTTTAGGCGGGATTCGCGGGAACCCCTTTTTGTGTTAGCATTATGCTATGCTTTAGCTATTGAAAAACAGCTGATCTACAAGCTCGTAGCGCGCCACCGAGTGGCGCGCTAAGAGCTTGTAGGTCTGCTGTTTTTGAAAAATCGAAGAACGACTGACATAGAAACATGGCTTTTTCAGAAAACTGTCAGGATGTAGAAGACATTTTTAGAATCTGATCTCAGGTCAGAATGAGATAAAGTAGATCGACGAGTTGGAAACACGTCGTTGGTTCAGAGTAGTGTGCGACTGTGCGTGTCGGGGTGATATACTCGTGCGCGACGCTATAGTCAGTGTTGATTTCGTCGACTAAAACTATGGCGAAAAATGTCCGTCGACTACACTTTATCTCACTGACGAAAACCGCATGAAAACTAAATGAAAACTAAAGCTATGAGGACTAAGACTATGAATAAATGCACTGACAATTTCGTCAACCGATTAAAAACTAGACTAAAATGTTAGGAAGGGACTAGTGGACAAGAGATACAATAGAAGTAAAAGACAAGTCATTTTACACTTTACGGTTGCATGCTGGAAATAGCAGATCTACAAGCTCTACAAGCTCACGACGCGTCGCTTTGAGCTTGCAGATCGGCTATTTTCAGCAAGTGTAAAATCAGTCATTACAACTCATTAAATCAGTCATTAAAACACATTTTGGTCGACTAAATCAACTGTAGATTAATATCGTATGATATTCAGTCGGCTAAAACAGGACTAACACTAAAACATTCCATTCCATGTGACTCAAACTAAATGAAAACTATTCAAGAGACTGAATGACTTAAGACTAAAATCAACACCGACGCTAGTAGAACGCTCACGTAGCAATTTACCAAAAAACACACAAAATAAGTTAAAATATAATATTCATGATTGATTGATTTTGATAACTTGTGTATCAGAAGATGTTCTGGGCATCAGTTTGAAATTGTTCTTTTTTTTAACACACATTGTGAAAACAGTACATTTCTGTCAGGGCGGTCCCGATCGGATCGGGTGATCGGAAATCGGGAGGCCGATCACGTCATTTAAAGAAAATGATCGGAATCGGATCGGGAGCCAAAAACGTGATCGGGACATCAATAGTAGTATCAATATTTATATCCATATTGGACCATTAGACTGGATATCGTACTGTTGTGATATGTTGGCAAGAACCTGTTCTATAAATATGAATATCGGATCGGGGAAAATCGGTATCTGCAGACGCTCAAAGTCAAATGATCGGAACCGAATCGGGAGCAAAAAGAACGTGATCCTGACCTTCCCGATTGGTGTAGTTCTGGAGGGCGTTTTGCGTCGCTGGTTCAATGCCTTGCTCAAAAGCACACTGGAGCCGGCAGGCTGATCACTGGTGTGGAATCTCATTGACATCTCATTAGCATATTTAATTAAGCAGAGTTGAGAGTTGTGACAACACTACAAGTTTATTTATTTTTAATATATCTTTTTTTTTTGGGGGGTGGGGGGGGGGGGGGGGGGTGGCGCTATTTAAAGCTAGGTGAACATTGTGGACAGTGAAACAGTTCCAAACTATAGTTTCAAGAAAGTTGAATTCTATACCATTTAAAATAGTTTCCAAGAAAGTTATCATTTAAAACATGTCTCGTATAATACGTACAATCCTAACATTTGAAACCCTCAAATCACATCAGAATTTAAGGTTTAAGTAGCCTAGTATCTTTTTTTCTGTTTCATTGTATTTTGTAAAAGCTGGGGGTTCAAAGGTGGCTTTTAGAACATATGGTTTGTTGATGAAATCATGAAAACAAATTATTAAACAAAATCAGCATAAAGTTTACACAGAACTGACATCTTCAACTTCCTTAAATATCTTTCAATACAAAAAAGAAAAAAAAAACTAACATTTACTTATTTTTTTTCTATTAGTTTTCTCTTTGTTGCTTAAATATGGTTTGTTTTCTAAGCTCTCTGAAAGGGCTGATGTTTCCTGTATAGGAAAAAACAAAAACACAGAAATCATTATTTACATAGAAGCACACGGCAGAGAGGCTGCTGGGAAATGGAGTCCTTGGTGAGAGAGAGGCCTGCTGGGAAAGTCCTTGGTGAGAGAGATGCCTGCTGGGAAATGGAGTCCTTGGTGAGAGAGAGGCCTGCTGGGAAATGGAGTCCTTGGTGAGAGAGAGGCCTGCCAAGAAAGCTCTTAGAAGGAAGTGAAGTGGTCACGTGACTGGGCTGCGCCATGACACTTTCATGGACACTTTCATGGGAGCCAAACTACACCCGGACGTTTGGCAGAATGCATTGGAGTCAATGAGAGCTCAGTGACCAGCTCATGAACAAACATTATTTATGAATGGCTGAGACCTTTTGTAAAGTGATGCTTCTGGAAAATAAAATAATATATATAACACGTTATTTTAGGCTGTCTTATTTTTTGATGTGCATACTACTTAATGTGATTTATTTTTTCAAAGAGCAGAGAGCAGCCCAGGCAGAAAACTTACTATGTGCTCTTCTATAAATACCTCAATAAAAATAAATAGTTATTAAGTCGAAAAACAACCACTCAGAAAAAACGTGTGATATCACTTATGTCTTCTTTCATATTCCTGAACCAATTATATGACAAAGCTTGCAAACGTTCATGTATAATGTTTGTTATGAGCTGGTCCAGCCGGCTCCATTCACTGCCATGTATTCATTGCACTACCGGTGTGAGTTTGGCTCCCATGGAAGTGTCCATGAAAGTGTCATGGCGCAGCCCAGTCACGTGACCACTTCACTTCCTTCTAAGAGCTTCCTTGAGGCCTGCTAGGAAATGGAGTCCTTGGTGAGAGAGAGGCCTGCTGGGAAATGGAGTCCTTGGTGAGAGAGAGGCCTGCTGGGAAATGATGTCCTTGGTGAGAGAGAGGCCTGCTGGGAAATGGAGTCCTTCGTGAGAGAGAGAGGCCTGCTGGGAAATGGAGTCCTTGGTGAGAGAGGTGACAGAACAATGTGAGGAGCTGCAGGTGGTTTTCTGACCTTTGGACTGTAAATGGATAAGGGTGTTTCTGACTCCCAGGCTGTTGACAACATGCACCTTTTTAATGCTCTTCTATCCACACTTTTCCTGGGCTGTGTGTGCTCCAGTTCCTGTCGATTTGATCCAATGAAAGCCAACGAAACTGGTCAGATGACCAATGATATCCAATGAAATCAACAGGAACTGGAGCACACACAGCCCAGGAAAAGTGTGGATAGGAATTCAAATGTTCACAATGTTCTCGTCTTCTATAGAAACGTTCCGTCTCCGTGTGTGTGTGTGTGTGTGTGTGTGTGTGTGTGTGTGTGTGTGTGTGGCAGCTATTTGTAACAAACAAAGACAGCTTGTTGTGTGAAGACGACGAGGTTGAAAAGATCTACGGGATTGTAGATTTTCGTCAAAAATCACAAAAAGGTTTTTGCTAGTCTCGGACAGACCGTCGTTTCACATCATGTTCAAGCGCTTCCGTCTGAAGCCCAAAGTTAATTAAATAGGGTTAGGAAGAGAAGACCGTACGGTGGACTCCATGTTGCTCTAGAAGGACAGAAGACCGTACGGTGGACTCCATGTAGCTCCTGGAAGGACAGAAGACCGTACGGTGGACTCCATGTTGCTCTAGAAGGACAGAAGACCGTACGGTGGACTCCATGTTGCTCCTGGAAGGACAGAAGACCGTACGGTGGACTCCATGTAGCTCCTGGAAGGACAGAAGACCGTACGGTGGACTCCATGTTGCTCCTGGAAGGACAGAAGACCGTACGGTGGACTCCATGTTACTCCTGGAAGGACAGAAGACCGTACGGTGGACTACATGTTGCTCCTGGAAGGACAGAAGACCGTACGGTGGACTACATGTTGCTCCTGGAAGGACAGAAGACCGTACGGTGGACTCCATGTTGCTCTGGAAGGACAGAAGACCGTACGGTGGACTACATGTTTCTCCTGGAAGGACAGAAGACCGTACGGTGGACTCCATGTTGCTCCTGGAAGGACAGAAGACCGTAAGGTGGACTCCATGTTGCTCTAGAAGGACAGAAGACCGTACGGTGGACTCCATGTAGCTCCTGGAAGGACAGAAGACCGTACGGTGGACTCCATGTTGCTCTAGAAGGACAGAAGACCGTACGGTGGACTACATGTTGCTCCTGGAAGGACAGAAGACCGTACGGTGGACTCCATGTTGCTCCTGGAAGGACAGAAGACCGTACGGTGGACTCCATGTAGCTCTAGAAGGACAGAAGACCGTACGGTGGACTCCATGTTGCTCTAGAAGGACAGAAGACCGTACGGTGGACTCCATGTTGCTCCTGGAAGGACAGAAGACCGTACGGTGGACTCCATGTTGCTCCTGGAAGGACAGAAGACCGTACGGTGGACTCCATGTTGCTCTACAAGGACAGAAGACCGTACGGTGGACTCCATGTTGCTCCTGGAAGGACAGAAGACCGTACGGTGGACTCCATGTTGCTCTAGAAGGACAGAAGACCGTACGGTGGACTCCATGTTGCCCCTGGAAGGACAGAAGACCGTACGGTGGACTACAGAAGACCGTAAGGTGGACTCCATGTTGCTCTAGAAGGACAGAAGACCGTACGGTGGACTCCATGTAGCTCCTGGAAGGACAGAAGACCGTACGGTGGACTCCATGTTGCTCTAGAAGGACAGAAGACCGTACGGTGGACTACATGTTGCTCCTGGAAGGACAGAAGACCGTACGGTGGACTCCATGTTGCTCCTGGAAGGACAGAAGACCGTACGGTGGACTCCATGTAGCTCTAGAAGGACAGAAGACCGTACGGTGGACTCCATGTTGCTCTAGAAGGACAGAAGACCGTACGGTGGACTCCATGTTGCTCCTGGAAGGACAGAAGACTGTACGGTGGACTCCATGTTGCTCCTGGAAGGACAGAAGACCGTACGGTGGACTCCATGTTGCTCTAGAAGGACAGAAGACCGTACGGTGGACTCCATGTTGCTCCTGGAAGGACAGAAGACCGTACGGTGGACTCCATGTTGCTCCTGGAAGGACAGAAGACCGTACGGTGGACTCCATGTTGCTCTAGAAGGACAGAAGACCGTACGGTGGACTCC